>NC_041386.1:218335329-218390276 GCF_002162155.2 Triticum dicoccoides | reverse complement strand
AAAATTTGCCTATTCCCAAGGGGACGTGCGAATGGCACGGTTGGATTACCCAAACCCGTATTGATGAGAATCCCGCAATAAGGGGACACGATCTCAACTTTGACAAGATGTGTCAACAGAGGCTACGCCTCGAAATGCGAATCGGGAGGCTAAAAAAGGATCAAAATGATAAAGAGGCTAGACGTAACGTTTCACCGAAAAAGTTGTAAGTAGACAGACTATATTTTGATTTAAGTGTCTTGCCTTTGTGGTTGAGGGTTGTGGCTGTTATACAGAACTGGATACAGATCTCTTATTAAGAAGACTGCTTTGAAGTATTCGAAGGAGGAACCCGCCTTGCAATGCAGAAGCCAATTTGCGTGCTGAACACATCATCATTGAAAGACTGGTTCAGGGGCTACTCAGGGAGTCTTGGATTATGGGGTCCTCGGGTGTCCGGGCTATGTGACATGGGCCGGACTGATGGGCCGTGAAGATACAAGGTAGAAGGCCTTCCCCCGTGTCCGGATGGGACTCTCCTTTGCGTGGATGGCATGATTGTCGTCCAGATGTGTGCTTTCCTTTCTTTGTAAACCAACCCTGTACAACCCTAGGCCCCTCCGGTGTCTATATAAACTGGAGGGTTTAGTCCGTAGAGGCTAACAGAATTCATATGGGCAAGACATCTAGGGTTTAGCCATTACGATCTCAAGGTAGATCAACTCTTGTAACTCCTATACTTATCAAGATCAATCAAGCTGGAAGTAGGGTATTGCCTCCATTAAGAGGGCCTGAACCTAGGTAAACATTGTGTCCCCTTTGTCTCATGTTACCTTCTATCCTCAAACGCACAGTTCGGGACCCCCTACCCGAGATCGGTCGGTTTTGACACCGATAGGGAGTGACCATACCCATGTATTTATCTCTATTTATTTGGAGGTGGTGATGATGGAGTTGTTGATCTAGTAGTCCCACACTTCGAGCGCAGGAGATACTCCAATCTACGAATGATGGTTTGGAGGGCGATTCTCTTCCTCGAGCATATTAATTTTCTGTAGAAACAACTCAAAACAAAAATAGGAGATATTGCCATGGTACGGTGGTCAAAACCTCCGGGAGATTATATATTGAATTTTTACCGACCAAAATAAGTATTGTGCAAGAAAACGGAGTCCTGAGGGCACACAAGGTGGCCACAAGGCAGGGGTGCGCCTAGGGGGTAGGGCACGCCCTCCACCCTTGTGGCCCCCTTGGCGCGCCGTCCACCCTTGTGGTCGCCTCGTGTCTCTTTCGGACTACTTTTAATTTTTCTATTTTTTTAAATATTCCAAAACAGAGAAAATTTGCCATTAGAACAATTTTCGAGTCGGTTTACATACCGTACCACATACCTATTCCTTTTCGGAGTCTAAAATGTTCTGGAAAGTATCCCTTATGTACTCCTCCGGTGTTATGGTATTAATTATATTAGTCTCAACATTTATGGGAGTACCTGAGATATAATATTTGATTCTTTGACCGTTTACCACCTTCGGTGTTGTTGATTTTTATGGCACCGGAACGATAGACCTCCTTGATAATGTAAGGACCTTCCCATTTAGAGAGAAGTTTTCATGCAAAAAATCTTAAACGAGAGTTGTATAGCAAAACATGATCACCTACATTAAACTCACGCTTTTGTATCCTCTTGTCATGCCATCTTTTAAATTTTTCTTTAAACAACTTGGCATTCTCATAGGCTTGGGTTCTCCATTCATCAAGTGAGCTAATTTCAAATAACCTCTTCTCACCAGCAAGTTTGAAATCATAATTGAGCTCGTTAATAGCCCAATATGCCTTATGTTCTAGTTCAAGAGGTAAGTGACAATCCTTTCCATAAACCATTTTATAAGGAGACATATCCATAGGATTCTTATAAGCAGTTCTATAATCCCATAATGCATCATCAAGTTTCTTAGACCAATTCGTCCTAGATCTATTAACAGTCTTTTGCAAAATCAATTTAATCTCTCTATTGCTCAATTGTACTTGACCACTAGACTGAGAATGATATGGAGTTGCAATTCTATGGTTAACATCATATTTAGCACGCATTTTACGGAAAGCACCATGAATAAAATATGAGCCACCATCAGTCATTAAATATCTAGGGACTCCAAACCTCAGAAAAATAACTTCTTTAAGCATCTTAATAGAAGTGTTATGATCAGCACTACTAGTTGGAATAGCTTCTACCCACTTAGTAACGTAATCAACAACAACTATAATACATGTATAACCATTAGAGGAAGGAAAAGGTCCCATATAATCAAAGCCCCAAACATCAAATGGTTCAATAACAAGTGAATAATTCATAGACATTTCCTGACGTCTACTAATATTGCTAATTCTTTGCCATTCATCACAAGACAGGACAAACTTACGAGCATCCTTGAAGAGAGTAGGCCAATAAAACCGGATTGCAATACCTTGTGTGCCGTTCTATCTCCAGCGTGGTGTCCTCCGTAAGACTTGGAGTGGCACTTGCGTAGGATCTGTTCCTGTTCATGCTCAGGTACACAACGTCTAATAACACCATCTACTCCTCCTTTATAAAGGTGTGGGTCATCCCAAAAGTAATGTCTTAAATCATAGAAAAACTTTTTCTTTCGCTAGTATGTGAAACTAGGCGGTATAAATTTAGCAAGAATGTAATTAGCATAATCATCATACCGAGGAGTATTACGAGAAGCACTTATGACAGCTAATTTGTCATGAGGAAAGCTACAATCAATGGGTAGTGGGTCATCAACATTTTCTAACCTAGATAAGTTGTCACCAACGGGGTTTTCAGCTCCCTTTCTATCAATAGTATGCAAATCAAATTCTTGTAACAAGAGAACCCATCTAATAAGTCTAGGTTTAGCATCCTTCTTCTCCATAAGATATTTAATAGCAGCATGATCAGTGTGAATAGTTACTTTGGAATCAACAATATAAGATCTGAACTTAACAAGCAAAAACAACTACTAAAAATTATTTTTTAGTAGTAGCATAATTTCTCTGGACATTGTCTATAGTTTTACTAGCATAATAAATATCATTCAATTTCTTATCAACTAGTTGTCCTAGGACAGCACCAAATGCATAATCACTAGCATCCCACATAATTTCAAAAGGTAAATTCCAATCAGGTGGTTGAACGATAGGTGCCGAAATCAAGGCTTTCTTAAGTATTTCAAATACTTCTAGACAATCATCATCAAAAACAAAAGGAACATCTTTTTTCAATAGATTAGTTAGAGGCCTAGAAATTTTAGAGAAGTATTTAATAATCCTCCTATAGAAACCGGCATGACCAAGGAAACTTCTTATATCTTTGATATCTTTAGGACATGGCATCTTTTCAATAGCATCTACTTTAGCTTTATCAACTTCAATACCTCTTTTAGAAACTTTATGCCCCAAGACAATACCTTCATTAACCATAAAGTGGCACTTCTCCCATTTCAAGACAAGATTAGTTTCTTCACATCTCTGCAAAACTCGATAAAAGTTGCTTAAGCAATCATCAAAAGAAGTTCCGTAAATGGAGAAATCATCCATGAAAACCTCAACAATCTTTTCACAAAAACCAGAGAATATAGAAGTCATACATCTTTGAAAGGTAGCAGGTGCATTGCATAAACCAAAAGGCATACTCTATAAGCGAAAGTACCGAAAGGGCAATTAAAAGTGGTCTTTTCTTGGTCCTCTTTTGATACACGTATTTGAGAGAAACCAGAATAACCATCTAGAAAGAAAAAATGCGTAAGTTTGGATAACCTTTCTAGCATTTGATCAATAAAAGGTAGAGGGTAATGATCTTTTCTAGTAGCTTTATTTTAATTTGCGAAGATCAATACCATTCTATAACTTGTAACAATTCTTTGTGGAATCAATTCATTCTTATCATTAAGGAACAACAGGAATACCTCCCTTCTTTGGGACACAATGAACATGACTTACCCATCTACTATCAGCAATAGGATATATTATAACTGCCTCTAGAAGCTTTAGTATTTCATTTCTTACCACTTCTTTGATCTTAGGATTTAACCGTCGTTGATGATCAACAACTTGTTTAGCATCGGGCTCCAATTTAATTTTATGCTAACTATCAGGATCCCGATTCCAAGTCACATCGATCTAGCCGGTAACACCTCATATCACTTTGCGGCCTCACGCACGGTATCCCACGGGTGTCCCTTACCATGGCCCGGGACCTTTTGCGCCTTTTGGCTCACGTATATGATAGTGTCGCTAGCATCCATATGACAGAGAACCCGGGCCGACATGGCTAGTCATGAACCCAAAGCGGCACAGACCTATGGAGACAGGCATACATGAATCACATCGAGCATGTCGGTCATCAGTGATTGATTCTGGGCTGTAGCACTGGGCTAACAGGACTCCGGGGAACCCGGGCTGTAGCAGGCTAGGCAGGACTCCGGAAGTCACAGCGTGACATTTCCCCGAAGGGACAGACATAGGAACAAAGTGAAACACATGCCGGCCAGTCAAGTGTCCTGAGCAGTAGTGCTAGGCTAGCAGGACTCCGGTGAACCGGGCTGTAGCGGACTACTATGGCTCGAGGAACACTAGACTACATTTCCCCATAAGAAAGGCTGCCAAGGATAAACAACTAGATTGTCGGATCCCACTCATACCAAGCATTTAAATCATACACACAATATGCCCGATATGAGTACATACAACATGGCATCACAACAAAACTCTACAACTCAAGTACTTTATTTAAAGGCTCCAGGGAGCCATACATAACTTGTTCATACAGATAGGGGTCACATGACCCGACACTCAAGTCATACAAACATACAAGCACATGCGGAAGCAACTAGTCTGAGTACAGACTCTAGAAAGAAAGAAGGCTTCTCGAAGCCTGTCTATCTACATAGGCCCCTCCATGGCCAGGATCACCACCTGGGTGGCTAGTCACTCGTCGACGTCAAGGTCTACGTAGAACCCATCGGAGGGGGCGGTGTTGTTGTCTAAAAACAGTAATTAAGCAAACATGAGTACAAAGGTACTCAGCAAGTCTTACATCAGAACCTACTAGACATGCTTATTCTCAAGAAGGTGGTGGGGTTAATGCAGCAAGCCAGCTATGACTCATGGCTAAGCTATCCTACAGAACTTCACCAGTAGAATAGTTTTCGCACACGAGTCCACTACTCACCAACACAATACTCCACCGGGGATCCTCCCTCGTCATCCTACGAGAGGGCCATCCTCGGTAGTCACACTTATCTTGAGTCTTTTACTAGTACCCATTAACTTGTCTATGAACTGTATAGGCAACCAAGTAGTCCTTTACCGCGGACGTGGCTATTCGAATAGTTTTATACCCTGCAGGGGTGTACTTCTTCATACACTCTTTCACCACTTACCGCTATTTACACGACATGTACTCGACAACCTTCAAGCGGAAGCCCAGCGAGGGTGTCGGCCACGGCCTACCTAAACACTTAAGTCTCTAGTCCAGGTTTATCGCCTATCCAGGTTCCATCCGCAGGGAATCCGGCCGAGGTTTCCACATACGGCCCCGAACGATGTGAACAGGGATCCCGAGACACCAAACGGGTGACTTGGTACACCGTGCCACGGTGTATCTACCGCAACATAGCCCACCCCTAGGGTCAGCACTACGCACGGCCGCCAAGACATAACCTACAAACACCAGAAACTATTTGCAACTCCTGGACAGAGTACTAGGGTGGTTAAGAAGCCGAGAGGGTCAATTAAGGATCCCAATGCATGGTAGTAGCTGAATCTTAAATCACACATACAGATCTCAGTTCTTAGGGACGGCCTCAATGAAACAACCCACCATGTACTCCTACATGGCCTCTCATCGATACCTTTACCAAAACATGTTCAACACATCCCTCACATTACTGGCATAAGCATTTCACTCTGGCCCATCACCCAGATGAACCAGACCTGACACAACTCTAAGCATAGGAGGCATAGCAAGGTAGGAATCACATACATGGCTCAATCAACTCCTACACATGCTAGTGGGTTTCATCTAGTTATTGTGGCAATGACAGGTCATGCAGAGGATAAGGGTTCAACTACCGTAGCACACAGCAGTTTGAATCGCGTTGTCTTAATGCAGTAAACAAGAGCAGAAGCGAGAACATGGGTTTGTATCGGAATGATCAATGGTTGCTTGCCTGATGGAGTGGTAGTGGGATACTGCCCTTCAGTTGGATACTCGTGAATATCCTCGGAGGCAGAACCTACCACAAAGAACACATCGGAACACAATCAACACATGACGATATGCAACAATATGATGCATGCTATGACATGGCAATATGAATGTGTCTTGGCCTAATGCAAGCTATAACAGAAAGGAATGAACTCATTTGAATCAAAGATTCAAATATTACCTCATTAAACATGGCCGTAATAGTGCATTTCCTTATTCTGCTTAAATAGCAAGGTAAACTTGTTTTGTCATGCATGAAACCATTACAGATGGATAGATTGAATTTTTCTGATCATTTTTCAAATATAAATCTTTGCATTTGGAGTTATGGTTGATTTTCTATGATTTTTAGAAGTTTTAAAGTTTAAAGTGGGTCAAACTGGGTCTACCTGTCATAGACTCAGGGGGGTCTACCTGGGCCCACCCAGGAGTCAAACTGGGTCAAACTCGCCGGCGACTCGACACCGGCGAGGCCCGAGACGGTGGCGCAGCTCGGAAAACGCCCACAGGGCACGGGCGAGGCCGTTCTTGGGCTCGTTGGAGAGCTCTTGCAGTCACGCATCTAGTGGTGGTGGAGGCCAGGCCTACGGTGGCCGGAGACGACGATGGCGAGCTCCAAGGCGGCGGCCGGAGTTCGGCCATGTGCGGGGAGTGGGCTGCGGCGTGCAAACACGGAAACTGAAGCACTAGCGAGGCACTACGCGATGCGGCAAGCACGTTGCATAGCACGGGAGGACCAAATGGTCGCCGGAGCGACGCCGGCGACGAGCTCGAGCGGAGACGAGCTTAGGCCATGGTGGAACTATGGCCTAGAGGGTGCAAACGCGTGGGAAAGAAGAGGGGAAAGGCGGCGGAGCTCACAGGGAGGTCGATGAGCAGCTCAGTGGGCTCGGGGGCGACCGGAGCGAGGCGAATCGATGAACGGCGTCCGGCGGGTACCGAGGTTGAAGACGATCCGATGGCGGTGATGCAGGGCCTCCGGCGATGCGTGGCTCGGTGGGGAGGGCGAGGGCGTCGCGGCGGAGCTTCTGGACAGGTCAGAGAGGCGAGGGGGTGACGGAGAGCGCGACTACGGCGGTGAGACGGTGACAAGCTCGTCGGCCATGGTGTGGGAGAGGGTGAGGGAGACGAGGGGAGAGTGAGCAAGGATGAGAGGGGGACCTGGGGGTCGCGTGGCACCCCTAGGCGTCTCCAGGCGTCGGCGGAAGCAGGAGGTGGCTGGCGTGTGGCCGCGGGCGCTGGCCACGCGCTCCGCGTCCTTCTGGCGCAAGGAGGACAACGACTGGTAGAGCCAGTAGACTGGGCCGAGCCACGTGGCCGGGCCAGCACAGGTAAGGCCTGGGTGGGCTTCCCTCTCTCTCTCTCTCTCTCTCTCTCTCTCTCTCTTTTTATTTGTTTCTCTTTTTCTAATTGACTGCAACTGTTGGGCTTTAAATAAAATACTAAAACGTTTCCAAAAATCCTGAAAATAATTGTGGGCTCTGTTTAGATTATTTCCAACAGCAAACATTTATTTACAGGATTATTTGAGCATTTAAATTATTTTATAGCATTTAAATGCCAAAATTCAAATACTTATGATTTAATTCAATGACCTTCTGTTGACCTAGAAAATTATGCACCAATTTTGCCAGAGGTTTTAACCCAAGACAAGGAGGGTGAACTTTTTAGAAGGGCATTTCAGGTTCATTGAAAATAATTTTAGTAAACCCTAGTTGTTTCCAGGGGGGTATTGGGGGTTTCTGCTTTCCCCATTTCAAATTTAAGAGAAATTTAAACATGATGCACACTCTAATGCTTGAACTAGCTAGGGTGTGACACTAACATAGAGTGGGAATAATGCCCTTAAGATCATCAAGAGTATATCCAATATCGGCACGGTGCTTCTTCAGAGTTTTCAATAATTTCTTTTCTTCATGCTCTGAAAGGTTAGCACTAATAATAACAGGATATATCTTCTTTTCATCAAGATAAGCATATTCCAAAGTATCAGGTAATTGTTTAAGCTCAAACATTGGGTCACCCTTGGGTGGAGGAGGATCCCCAAGGATTTCAATAGGCAAATTGTGTTTCAAAACAGGCCCTTGATTAAGGAATATTTCATCTATTTCCCTTCGTTCATTCATAAACATATCATTTTTAAGGTCTAGCAAATATTGTTCTAAAGGATCAGTAGGAGGTACGACAATAGAAACAGAACCAATAATTTCATCCTTACTAGGCAATTCTTTATCATGGGGTTGTCTACGAAATTTCGAGAAATTAAAATCATGAGACATATCCCTTAAACCAATAGTAACAATATCTTTCTCGCAATCTATCTTAGCATTAATGCTATTCAAGAAAGGTCTGCCAATTATAATGGGACAAAAATCATCTTGTGGGGAAGTAAGAACAAGAAAATCAGTAGGGTATTTTATTTTCCCACACGATACTTCAACATATCTAACAATCCCAATTCGTGAAATAGTATCTCTATTGGTAAGCTTAATAGTAACATCAATATCTTCTATCTCAGCAGGTGCAGTACCATTCATAATTTCTTTGTATAAGGTAAAAGGAATTGCACTCACACTAGCACCCACATCACATAAGCCGTGATAACAATGATCTCCTATTCTCACTAAAACAACAGGCATGCCAACAACAGGTCTATGTTTATCTTTCATATCGGGTTTAGCAATTCTAGCAGCTTCATCACAGAAATAAATAACATGCCAATCAATATTATCAACCAAGAGATCTTTAACCATAGCAATACTAGGTTCAACTTTAATTTGTTCAGGGGTGTAGGTGTTCTAGTATAACTCTTACGAACCATAGTTGAAGCTTTAGCATGATCCTTTATTATAACAGGAAAAGGTGGTTTCTCAATATAAGCAGTAGGAACAACAGGATCAACATTATAGGTAATGGTTTCTTCTTCAACTTTAATAGGTTCTACTACTTTAACTTCAATGGGAGGGTGATATTTAAACCACTTCTCCCTAGGGAGATCAACATGAGTAGAAAAATAGAAGCTACTCTCTCAGAGTCAAGTCCATATTTAGTGCTAAAATCACGAAAAGCACCAGTATCCATAAAAGATTTAACACAATCAAACTTAAGGTTTATACCTGACTCCTTACCTTCGCCGAGTTCCCAATCTTCAGAGTTGTGTTTAATTCTTTCCAATAAGTCCCATTTGAATTCAATATCCTTCTTCATAAAAGAACTAGTACAAGAAGTATCAAGCATCGATCGATCATTATGAGAAAGCCAAGCATACACAATTTGAATAATAATTTCTCTTGAGAGATCAGGATTGGGGCATGAATATAACATTGACTTAAGCCTCCTCAAATCTTCAGCTATACTTTCTCCTTCACGAGGCCAAAAGTTATATAGTTATATATATATATATATATATATATATATATATATACAATTCCGATCATGATGAACCAGATGCATAGGATAAAACTTCTGATGAAATTCCAATTTCAATCGGTCGTAGTTCCATGATCCAATATCATCACATAGCCTATACCATGTCAATGCCTTTCCCTTCAAAGATAAAGGGACAACCTTCTTAATGACAACATCCTCAGGCATACCTGGAAGCTTAAATAATCCACAAACTTCATCCATAGAGATTAGCTACATATCAGGAGTGTTCCATCTCCTGCATAAGGATTAGCAAGCAGTTTCTCTATCATACCCGAAGGAATTTAGTAATAGATAATTTCAGTAGTTGCAGCAGATTGAGGAGCAACTCTTTGCTCATCCAATTGAGGTGAAGATACCCCAAACAAGCGCCTCAAAGGATTATTTTCCATAGTAACAGGTAACAGTAAATTTCAGCACACTATATAAATGTTTCCTTACCAAAGGCGCTTCACCACTCGGCAACGGCGCCAGAAAAGAGACTTGATGACCCAAAAGTATAAGGGATCTATCATAGTCCTTTCTATAAGTAAGAGTGTCGAACCCAACGAGGAGGAGAAGGAAATGACAAGCGGTTTCTAGCAAGGTATTCTCTGCAAGCACTGAAATTATCGGTAACAGATAGTTGTGTGATAAGATAATTCGTAATGGGTAACAAGTAACAAAAGTAAATAAGGTGTAGCAAAGTGGCCACATACTTTTTGTAGCAAAGGACAAGCCTGGACAAACTCTTATATAAATCAAAGCGCTCGTGAGGACACATGGGAATTACTATCAAGCTAGTTTTTATCATGCTCATATGATCCGCATTCGTTGCTTTGATAATTTGATATGTGGGTGGACCGGTGATTGGGTGCTCCCTTTGTAGGATCTAGAAGTAGATGTGTCTAAAGGGGGGGTGATTAGACACTTAGTGCTAAAGTTGCAATCTTTAAGCTTTTTCGGTTTAAGTGCGGTTTATTCACAATTACAGCACACGCAATACATATCAAGCAAGCATGCAAAGAGTATATGAGCAGCGGAATGTAAATCATGCAACTTGCAAGAATGTAAAGGGAAGGGTTTGGAGAGATCAAACGCAATTGGAGACATGGATGTTTTTCCCGTGGTTCGGATAGGTGGTGCTATCCTACATCCACGTTGATGGAGACTTCAACCGACGAAGGGTAACGGTTGCGTGAGTCCACACAGGGCTCCACCCAAGGGCAACGGTTGCGCGAGTCCACACAGGGCTCCACCCACGAAGGGTCCACGAAGAAGCAACCACCCACAAAGGGTCCACGAAGAAGCAACCTTGTCTATCCCACCATGGCCATCGCCCACGAAGGACTTGCCTCACTAGCGGTAGATCTTCACGAAGTAGGCGATCTCCTTGCCCTTACAAACTCCTTGGTTCAACTCCACAATCTTGTCGGAGGCTCCCAAGTGACACCTAGCCAATCTAGGAGACACCACTCTCCAAGAAGTAACAAATGGTGTGTAGGTAATGAACTCCTTGCTCTTGTGCTTCAAATGATAGTCTCCCCAACACTCAACTCTCTCTCATAGGATTTGGATTTGTTGGAAAGAAGATTTTGAGTGGAAAGCAACTTGGGAAGGCTAGAGATCAAGATTCATATGGTAGGAATGGAATGTCTTGGTCTCAACTCATGAGTAGGTGGTTCTCTCTCAGAACATATGAGTTGGACTGATGTGTGTGTTCTGATGGCTCTCTCACTGAATGAGAAAGAGGCGGAGGGGTATATATAGCCTCCACACAAAATCCAACCGTTACACACAATTTACCAATCTCGGTGGGACCGAATCAGAAAACGCGGTCTGACCGAAATAGTAAACCTAGTGACCGTTAGGAATTTCGATGGGACTGACATGCAACTCGGTAGGACCGATTCGGTTAGGGTTTGGGCATAACGTAATCTCGGTGAGACTGATTACACAAACTCGGTGAGACCGGATTTGGTAATTAGCTAACCAGAGAGTTGGTCAGGCAAACTCGGTGGGACCGATTTGCTCTTTCGGTGAGATCGAGTGGAACTCGGTGAGACCGAAAAGTTACAAATGGGAAACACTGAGTTTACATTGCAATCTCGGTGGGACCGATTGCATATCTCGGTGGGACCGAGAATATTGCAATAGGTAACAGAGAGTTTGCAATCCCATCTCGGTAAGACCGAGATCCTTATCGGTAGAACCGAATTCCTAGGGTCTGGCAGTGGCTAATGACAAGTGAAACTCGGTGGCGCCGGATAGGAAGAGTCGGTAGGACCGAGTTTGGCTTAGGGTTTAGGTCATATGTGGAAGTGGGAAAGTAGGTGAGGATTTTGGAGCATATCATTAA
Organism: Triticum dicoccoides; assembly: GCF_002162155.2. Lineage (NCBI taxonomy): Eukaryota > Viridiplantae > Streptophyta > Magnoliopsida > Poales > Poaceae > Triticum > Triticum dicoccoides. The sequence continues at coordinate 218,378,277 of NC_041386.1, read as the reverse complement.
GCACATGAAGCAAGAGGCTCATTAAGCAACACCTCATCCCTCCTTGATAGTATTGGCTTTTCCTATGGACTCAATGTGATCTTGGATCACTAAAATGTAAAATGAAGAGTCTTGAGCTTGAAGCTTTAGCCAATCCTTTGTCCTTAGCATCTTGAAGGAGTTCCCACAACCTTTAGTCCATGCCACTCCATTGTTGAACTTACCTGAAACATGCTAGATAGAAATGTTAGTCCAACAAGAGATATGTTGTCATCAATTATCAAAACCACCTAGGGAGCACTTGTGCTTTCAATCTCCCTCTTTTTGGTAATTGATGGCAACATACATCAAAGCTTTAGATAAAGATGTAAAGAACAGCAAGCAGCTTTGGAAGGACATGTAACGAGCATAGGCTCCCCCTACATGTATGCACTCATGTAAATATGAAATATAGAGGCATGTGAGAGCATAACCATGACAGAGTAGGCAATGTGTTACATGCATCTTGGCCATATGCATCAGAGCAAAAGATTATCAAGGAAAATACCTTCATGCTCATGAGTCCTTCTTGCAAATAGTATGTACATAAGCAAGAATTCCTCATACTCATGATTTTGATGCATATACTTACCTTGTGGTCTTGAGTTGGCTTAGGATGGAATGAACCTACACAAACAAGGTTAGATAACACAGGTACATCCACTAGCCAGAGCAAACAAAAGAAAGCACAAGAATACCAAGACTGGGATGACATGTAGAGAGTGAGTACAAGGTACCACATTGAATTCAACATGTCCCCAAGAATAAAGATATGCAATGAATTTGACTGATTTCTTTTCCTTAGGTGTCTTGCTCCCCCTGAATCGTACATGGGATATTGGGAGAAGATAGGAAATAGAAAATCAGAGCTGAAAGATATGAATAGAACTTAATTCAAATGAGTTCATATGAACATGTCTTTCCCCCAAAAAGACATGTGGCATCTCTCCTCTTGAACATCAAGCATCTGGGATCCTTGAGTATTCTCTCCCCCTTGGAGATTTCTTTCTCCCCCTTAATATATGGGATCCTTGAGTACTCCCTCCCCCTTAGTACTTTCTCCTTTGTAGGTGATAAGCTTTTGATGTGATCTCTCTATCCCCGATGATAAGCTTTGATGTGATCTCTCTCTCCCCCTTTGACATCAATTTCCAAGAAGGTTTTTCCTGGAATCCGTCGAATAGGTTTGGTCCTTGAGATTCAGTACAAAGCAGGGAATAAAACTGTGATGCTTGTAGAGGACAAGAATCATTGAGTGGAGCTGGATCAGAAGAAATATAGAATATGTGGCAAACTGTTTTTCCTATTGCGAAATCGGTGGCACCGAGTGGCATGTTTCGGTAGTACCGAAGGGATTCGGTTGGACCGAAACTGGCAATTTGGTGAAACCGAGTTCATCACAGAGAAAAACACTTGTCACCTCAGCTCACTAGTCAAGTAAGATCTCACAAAGATTTGCAATGAATTTGCTGAAGGATTTGCAAGGAATTTGATGCGGAAATATGCAGAAAAAGAACAAAAAGGAAAAGAGTGAAAGTTTCTAGATGAAGTTTTTTTGTTTGAGAGAGAAGGAAACAAATATGCAAGGAATAAATGCAATAACTCAGAAAAGGACACAAGAGAACTTCATCTAGAATTGGGTGGTGACATAGTCACCTATGTTAGAGTATATTGACTTAGGAGTCAAGTGAGGACACTTGATCATAGGTCATACTCATCATTTAAGCTCAAAATGGGGTTACCATTTTTCGTTTAAGCATCTTGATGTATTCACATCTTGTTGAGTTGCTTTGACTCATGTCTTGGAGTAAAGCTTCTCTAAGATGGAATGACATACCTTGGGTGGTGATGTGGTTCTTGCTCATGTAGTTGAACTTGTGTGGGTGCTCAGGGTTGATGTAGTTCATCAAGAGTTGGGAGCACCACTTGGAGTTTGAGTTCATCTACCTACATGGATTAGTTCTTGCAAGGAAGAGCACTTGTGTATCCAAAAATGACAATCATGAAGCTTAACATAGAACTTGTCAAAGGATATGTTTGAATGGTTTTGTGCTTCCTTGTCTTCAACCACTATTGTGTAGAGTCTTGGTCTTGTAGAGATTGCTCAAGATGTGAGTGAGTAGCAATCTCATGGAATTAGATTCAACCAAGCACCTACATGGGTTAGACAACATGCAAGGTGCAAATACATCCAAGACATAAGATAGTTACCATAAGAGATACATCATGGATTAGTTATAAGCTCATGTCTTGCATGTATCCAATGGAGTTTCTACTCCAAGTTCGAAGCATCAATGATGTTCAATTCTCCTCTCAACCTGCAAAACACTTTCTCATCAAGCGGTTTAGTGAATATATCCGCTAATTGCTTATCGGTGCGAACATGCTTAAGATTGATGTCACCCTTAGCAACATGATCTCGAATGAAATGATGGCGAACTTCAATATGCTTAGTTTGAGAATGTTGTACAGGATTATGACCAATTTTGATAGCACTTTCATTGTCACAAAGCAGTGGAACATGTTTCACATAAATCCCATAATCTTTAAGAGTTTGGGTCATCCAAAGTAATTGAGCACAACATGAACCAGCGGCAATGTATTCCGCTTCGGCGGTGGATAAGGATACCGACTTTTGTTTCTTGGAAGACCAAGACACAAGAGATCTACCAAGAAATTGACAAGTACCCGAAGTGGACTTTCTATCAACCTTGTCTCCGGCATAATCTGAGTCGGAATAGCCAACAAGATCAAAAGAAGACCTCTTAGGATACCAAATGCCAAAATTTGGTGTATGGATTAAATATCTCACTTTATCATTTTCACAGCCTTAAGATGACAATCTTTAGGAGCAGCTTGATATCGTGCACACATGCACACACTTAGCATAATATCGGGACGTGAAGCACATAGGTATAACAATGAACCAATCATAGAGCGATAAACCTTTTGATCAACAGGTTCACCATCTTTGGTCAAATCATTATGTCCACTAGTAGGCATGGGTGTAGACATACCTTTGCATTCTTGCATATTGAACTTCTTGAATAAGTCCTTGGTGTACTTTGTTTGAGAGACAAATGTACCTTCCTTAGTTTGCTTGATTTGTAACCCGAGAAAGAATTTGAGTTCGCTCATCATAGACATCTCAAACTTCTCTGACATTAGCTTTCAAAACTTTTCACTAAAGAGAGGGTTAGTTGAACCAAATATGATGTCATCAACATAAATTTGGCATACAAATAGTTCTCCATTAACCTTTTTAGTAAAAAGAGTAGAATCAATTTTACCAATTTCAAAACCACTTGTAGTAAGGAACTTGGTCAAGCATTTATACCATGCTCTAGGAGCTTGTTTAAGACCATAAAGAGCTTTGTGAAGTTTGTAAACATGATTTGGTTTCTTAGGATTGACAAAGCCGGGAGGTTGTTTGACATAAACTTCCTCCTCTATTTATCCATTTAGAAAAGCACTTTTAATGTCCATTTGGTACAAGGTGATATTATGGTGATTAGCATAGGCAAGTAAGATGCGAATGGACTCAAGTCTGGCAACGGGAGCATACGTCTCACCATAGTCCATACCTTCAACTTGTGTGTATCCTTGGGCAACAAGACGTGCTTTATTGCGGACAACTTGTCCATCTTCATCTTGCTGGTTGCGAAACACCCATTTGGTACCAATGATGTTGTGGTTGTTGTCGGGCTTCTCAACCAATGTCCAAACTTGGTTTCTCTCAAATTTTGTAGCTCTTCATGCATAGCGTTTATCCAATCCGGATCTTCCAATGCTTCTTCAACCTTCATTGGTTCAATGCTAGAGATGAATGAATAGTTTTCACAAAAATTAGCTAAACGAGTTCTTGAGCGAGTGATTCTCCCGGTTTGTATATCATTGAGGATTTGCTCGACTGGATGATCTTTGGCAATTCTTGCTCGAACTCGTGAGAGCTTTTGCTTGGGTCTTCGTTGAACATCTTCTTCATCTTGTTCTTCTTCTTGGCCTTCTTCATTGTTGACGTCGTCGTTCTCTTGTCGTGGTGGAGAAGGAGGTTGTTGATGTTCATCTTGACGTACTTCCTCATTTTCTTCATCTTGGTGTGTCCCACTTGTGGATGCTTCCGTGTCGATTCTTGGTTCACCTTGTTGTGAAGTAGAATCTTCCACTTGGACGGATGAAGTACTCTCCTTCACCTCCGTTGGACGAATTTTGCCAATGGACAAGTCTTGAATTACTTCCGAAGGGTCTTTGTCTCCTACATCAATTGGCAATTGCTCTACTTGCGAGCCATTAGATTCATCAAACTTCACATCTATCGTCTCTTCAACCTTTCGGGTGAAATTGTTGTAGACATGGTAAGTGTGAGAGTTTGAGCCATAACCAAGTAGAACACCTTCATGAGATTTAGGAGCAAACTTTGAACGATGATGCTTATCAAGAATGTAGCACTTTGAGCTGAATACTCGAAAGTATCCAACTTGAGGCTTGTTACCGGTGAGGAGCTCATATGCCGTCTTGCCGAGTAGCTTGTGAAGATATAAGAGATTTGTTGCGTGACAAGCTGTCTCAACCGCTTCTGCCCAAAAGTGCTTTGGCGTCTTGTATTCATCAAGCATCGTTCTTTCCATTTCGATGAGCATCCGGTTCTTCCTCTCAACAACTCCATTTTGTTGAGGTGTGTACGTAGCCGAGAACTCGTGTGAAATCCCTTCTTCGTCAAGAAAGGTGTCCACATTTGTGTTCTTGAACTCCATTCCGTTGTCACTCCGAACCTTCTTGATCTTCACATCAAACTGATTTTGGGCCTTCCTAGCGAAGTTTCTGAAGATCTTCTGGACCTGCGACTTGTCATTAAGAAAGAACACCCACGTAAATCTTGAAAAATCATCAACTATAACTAGACCAAAAGAATTTCCACCGAGACTCTTGTAGGCGTTGGGACCAAAAAGATCCATGTGAAGCAGCTCGAGTGGCCTCCTTGTGGTCATGATGTTCTTCACGGGATTTCTTCCTCCAACCTGTTTACCTGCTTGACAAGCACTACAAAGTCTATCCTTATCAAATATGACATTGTTAACTCCAAGGATATGATTTCCTTTAATAAGCTTGTCAAGGTTTCTCATGCCAACGTGACCTAGTCGTCTATGCCACAACCAACCTTTTGAGGATTTAGCAACAAAGCAAGTTTTAGGTTGTGCCTTTTTAGAGAAATCGACAATGTAAAGATCACCTCTACGCATACCCGTAAAGACCATTTGATGATTGTCTCGACAAAATACTTGGCAATCTACCTCAGTAAATAGGACATTCAAACCGAAATCAGCAAGTCTAGATACTGAAAGTAAGTTGTAGCCAAGAGATTCAACGAGCATGACATTTTGAATGGAACTATCATGTGAGATGGCCACCTTACCAAGGCCAACCACTTTACCCTTTGAATTATCACCAAAGGTGACATATTTTCGAGGGCCGTTGTTTTCAGCAAGTTCACGGAACATCTCTTCATCTCCGGTCATATGATCAGTGCATCCACTATCAAGGACCCATTCCTTTCCTCCTGATTCATATCCCCGAAGATTTGCCATAAGACCAAAATGCCTCATTGCATTATCAAGATCGGAGTCACTATCATCATCATAATATTCATGTTCATCATGATCTTGTGACTCATCATTTCCTAGAGAGGGTCAAAGTGGTTACTTTTATGAATTCTTATAGCTTTGAGTATGATATCATTAATGATTCCAACATCTCCTTTAGCATGCTTAAGATTGGCAAGTTCAAGAAGACATTTACCAAAACTAGGATCACTAGAGTCCATCTTACTCAAGGCAATAGATTTATGGAGAATTTCATCCAAAGTTTTCAAGGAGTGATTGGGAAACCATTCCTCAAGAAATTTCCATATAGTATAGGTGCAATTTTGAGTAGGCAAACTAGCAATCAAATCTTTGGGCAAACCTCTAATGATGAGCTCAATAGTTCTAAGATTGCGAATCATGTCAATATCTTCATCTAGGGTAGGATGCAAGGGATCAATATGGGGTGCACAAGGGCTAGTAATATACTTGTTCAAATGATATTGATTGAAGATTACAAGCATCTCATTTTTCCACTCATGAAAATACTTTCCATCAAGAATAGGCACTCTATGTCTAAGAGTCCCTAGAGTAGACACATCCATCTTCCTCCAATGGTGATTAAACCAAGGCAATGGAGACCAAAGCTCTGATACCACTTGTAGGATCTAGAAGTAGATGTGTCTAAAGGGGGGTGATTAGACACTTAGTGCTAAAGTTGCAATCTTTAAGCTTTTCGGTTTAAGTGGGGTTTATTCACAATTTCAGCACACGCAATACATATCAAGCAAGCATGCAAAGAGTATATGAGCAGAGAAATGTAAATCATGCAACTTGCAAGAATGTAAAGGGAAGGGTTTGGAGAGATCAAACGCAATTGGAGACACGGATGTTTTTCCCGTGGTTCGGATAGGTGGTGCTATCCTACATCCACGTTGATGGAGACTTCAACCCACGAAGGGTAACGGTTGCGTGAGTCCACACAGGGCTCCACCCAAGGTCAACGGTTGCGCGAGTCCACACAGGGCTCCACCCACGAAGGGTCCACGAAGAAGCAACCACCCAGAAAGGGTCCACGAAGAAGCAACCTTGTCTATCCCACCATGGCCATGGCCCATGAAGGACTTGCCTCACTAGCGGTAGATCTTCACGAAGTAGGCGATCTCCTTGCCCTTACATACTCCTTGGTTCAACTCCACAATCTTGTCGGAGGCTCCCAAGTGACACCTAGCCAATCTAGGAGACACCACTCTCCAAGAAGTAACAAATGGTGTGTAGGTAATGAACTCCTTGCTCTTGTGCTTTAAATGATAGTCTCCCCAACACTCAACTCTCTCTCATAGGATTTGGATTTGGTGGAAAGAAGATTTTGAGTGTAAAGCAACTTGGGAAGGCTAGAGATCAAGATTCATATGGTAGGAATGGAATGTCTTGGTCTCAACTCATGAGTAGGTGGTTCTCTCTCAGAACATATGAGTTGGACTGATGTGTGTGTTCTGATGGCTCTCTCACTGAATGAGAAAGAGGTGGAGGGGTATATATAGCCTCCACACAAAATCCAACCGTTACACACAATTTACCAATCTCGGTGGGACCGAATCAGAAAACTCGGTCTGACCGAAATAGTTAACCTAGTGATCCTTAGGAATTTCGGTGGGACTGACATGCAACTCGGTAGGACCGATTTGGTTAGGGTTTGGGCATAACGTAATCTCGGTGAGACCGATTACACAAACTCGGTGAGACCAGATTTGGTAATTAGCTAACCAGAGAGTTGGTCAGGCAAACTCAGTGGGACCGATTTGCTCTTTCGATGAGACCGAGTGGAACTCGGTGAGACCGAAAAGTTACAAAGGGGAAACACTGAGTTTACATTGCAATCTCGGTGGGACCGATTGCATATCTCGGTGGGACCGAGAATGTTGCGATAGGTAACAGAGAGTTTGCAATCCCATCTCGGTGAGACCGAGATCCTTATCGGTAGAACCGAATTGCTAGGGTTTGGCAGTGGCTAATGACAAGTGAAACTCGGTGGCGCCGGATAGGAAGAGTCGGTAGGACCGAGTTTGGCTTAGGGTTTAGGTCATATGTGGAAGTGGGAAAGTAGCTAAGGATTTTGGAGCATATCATTAAGCACATGAAGCAAGAGGCTCATTAAGCAACACCTCATCCCTCCTTGATAGTATTGGCTTTTCCTATGGACTCAATGTGATCTTGGATCACTAAAATGTAAAATGAAGAGTCTTGATCTTGAAGCTTTAGCCAATCCTTTGTCCTTAGCATCTTGAAGGAGTTCCCACAACCTTTAGTCCATGCCACTCCATTGTTGAACTTACCTGAAACATGCTAGATAGAAATGTTAGTCCAACAAGAGATATGTTGTCATCAATTATCAAAACCACCTAGGGAGCACTTGTGCTTTCACCCTTCCTTGGACAAGCCTCCGACTTATGATTCACCCCTCTCACAAGCATCCACAACTATGAAAGAAGAATTAAGGTAAACCTAGCCATAGCAAGAAACATATGGATCCAAATCAGCCCCTTACGAAGCAATGCATGAACTAGGGTTTAAGCTTCTGTCACTCTAGCAACCCATCATCTACTTATTACTTCCCAAAGCCTCCTCCTAGGCCCAAAAATCATGGTGAAGGTTCATGTAGTCAACGTTCACATAACACCACTAGAGGAAATACAACATACATCTCATCAAAATATCGAATGAATACCAAATTCACATGATTACTTATAACAAGACTTCTCCCATGTCCTCGGGAAGAAACATAACTACTCACAAAACATATTCATGTTCATAATCAGAGGAGTATTAATTATCACTAAGGATCTAAACATATGATCTTTCATCTAATAAACCAACTAGCATCAGCTACAAAGAGTAATCGGCACTACTAGCAACGCACATGTACCAATCTGAGGATTTGAGACAAAGATCAGATAAAAGAGATGAACTAGGGTTTGAGAGGAGATGGTGCTGGTGAAGATGTTGATGGAGATTGCCCCCTCTCGATGAGAGGATCATTGGTGATGATGATTGCTTCGATTTCCCCCTCCTAAAGGGAAGTTTCCCCGGCATAACAGCTCTGTCGGAGTCGTAGATTGGTTCTGCCCAAGTTTCGCCTCGAGACGGTGGCGCTTCATCCCAAAAGCTTCCTTCTGATTTTTTCCAGGTCAAAACACACCATAAAACAGAAGATGGGCGCCGGGGGCCTGCCAGGTGGCCCACAAGACCGGAGGGCACCCCTAGGGGTGTAGGGCCCGCCCTCCACCCTTGGGGATGGTAGGTGGCCCCCCTCTGGTTCTTTCTTCACCCAATATTTTTTATATGTTCCAAAAATATTCTTGGTGAAGTTTCAGGACTTTTGGAGTTGTGAAGAATAGGTCTCTAATATTTGCCGGCATTCTCCCTCTTCATGCAAACCTTATAAAATAAGAGAGAATAGGCATAAGTATTGTGATGTGTAATAACAGCCCATAATGCAATAAATATCAATATAAAAGCATGATGCAAAATGGACGTATCAGTCGTGTTGAGACACCACGTGATGATTGAGTGTGATAGACTCTATGTTCACATACAACGGGTGCAAGACTGTTTTGCACATGCGGAATACTTGGGTTAAACTTCATGAGCCTAGCATGTATAGACATGGCCTCGAAACACTGGACACCGAAAGGTCGAACGTGAATCATATAGTAGATATGATCAACATAGAGATGTTCACCATTTATGAATACTCCATCTCACGTGGCGAACGGGCCTATAGCCTAGTGGTTGCAGCGACCTTAGTAGCACCCCAGGTCCTGGATTCGACTCCTAGTGGGAGCGGATTTAAACAGGCCCGGGCAAAAATTTCTAGAATAAAAGGACTGTGGGGACGTTGCTCTATAGTAAATAGTCAAAAAACTCCATCTCACATGATGATTGGACATGGTTTAGTTGATTTGGATCACGTATTATTTAGATGACTTGAGGGATGTCTATCTAAGTGGGAGTTCTTAAGTAATTTGATTAATTGAACTTAATTTATCATGAACTTAGTCCTGATAGTATTTGCATATCTATGTTGTAGATCAATGGCACGTGCTACTGTTCCCCTGAATTTTAATGCGTTCCTAGAGAAAGCTAAGTTGAACGATGATGGTAGCAACTACACAGAATGGGTCCGTAACTTGAGGATTATCCTCATTGCTGCACAGAAGAATTATGTCCTTGATGCACTGCTAGGTGAAAGGCCTACTGCAGGAGCAGATGCTGATGTATTGAATGTCTGGCAAGCTCGATATGAGTGACTACTCAATAGTTCAGTGTGCCATGATTTACGGCTTAGAATTGGGACTTCAAAAATGTTTTGAACGTCATCGAGCATATGAGATGTTCCAGGAGTTGAAGTTAATATTTCAAGCAAATGCCCGAGTTGAGAGATATGAAGTCTCCAACAAGTTCTATAGCTGCAAGATGGAGGAGAACAGTTATGTTAGTTAACACATAGTCAGAATGTCTGGATATCATAATCACTTGACTCAGCTGGGAGTTATTCTTCCAGATAATAGTGTTATTGACAGAGTTCTCTAGTCACTGCCACCAAGCTACAAAGGCTTCACCATGAACTATAATATTCAAGGGATGGAGAAGACAATTCACGAGCTCTTCGCAATGCTCAGAGCTGCGGAGGTAGAAATCCAGAAGGAGCATCAAGTGTTGATGGTTAACAAGACCACTAGTTTCAAGAAAAAGGGCAAGGGAAAGAAGGGGAACTTCAAGAAGAATGGCAAGAAAGTTGCCACTCCCATGAAGAAGCCGAAAGCTGGACCTAGGCCTGAAACTGACTGCTTCTACAGCAAGGGGACTGGTCACTCGAAGCAGAACTGCCCCAAGTATTTGGCGGATAAGAAGGATGGCAAAGTGAACAAAGGTATATTTGATATACACGTTATTGATGTGTACCTTACTAATGCTCATAGTAGTGCCTCAGTATTTGATACTGGTTCCGTTTTTCATATTTGTAACTCGAAACAGGAGCTCGTGATTAAACGAAGATTGGCTAAGTACGAGGTGATGATGCGCGTCGGGAATAGTTCCAAGGTCAATGTGATCACCGTCGGCACGCTACCTATACATCTACCTTCAGGATTAGTTTTAGACCTAAATAACTATTATTTGGTGCCAGCGTTGCGCATGAACATTATATCTGGATCTTAGTGTGAGATGGTTATTCATTCAAATCAAAGAATAATGGTTGTTCTATTTATATGAGTAATATCTTTTATGGTCATGCACCCGTGAAAAGTGGTCTATTTTTGTTGACTCTCAATTGTGGTGATACACATATTCATAATATTGATGCCAAAATATGCGAAGTTGATAATGATAGTGTAACATATTTGTGGCACTGCCGTTTAGGTCATATTGGTGTAAAGCGCATAAAGAAACTCCATGGAGATGGACTTTTGGAATCACTTGATTATGAATCATTTGATACTTTCGAACCATGCCTCATGGGCAAGATGACTAAAACTCCGTTCTCTGGAACAATGGAGCGAGCCATTGACTTATTGGAAATAATACATACCGATGTATGCGGTCCAATGAGTGTTGAGGCACGCGGTGGGTATCGTTAGTTTCTAACCTTCATAGATGATTTGAGCAGATATGGATATATCTACTTAATGAAACACAAGTCTGAAATGTTTGAAAAGTTCAAAGAATTTCAGCATGAAGTGGAGAATCATCGTAATAAGAAAATATATTTTCTACAATCTGGTCGTGGAGGTGAATATTTGAGTTACAAGTTTGGCCTTCATTTAAAACAATGTGGAATAGTTTCGCAACTAACGCCACCTAGAACACCACAGTGTAATGGTGTGTCTGAACATTGTAACCGTACTTTATTAGATATGGTGTGATCTATGATGGCTCTTACCGATTTACCACTATCGTTTTGGGGTTATGCATTAGAGATAGATGCATTCACATTAAATAGGGCACCGTATAAATCCGTTGAGACAACACCATATGAACTATTGTTTGGCAAGAAACCTAAGATGTCATTTCTTAAAGTTTGGGGTTGCAACACTTATGTCAAAAGGCTTCAACCTGATAAGCTCGAACCCAAATAAGTGAAGTGTGTGTTCATAGGATACCCTAAGGAAACAATTGGGTACACCTTCTACCACAGATCCGAAGGCAAGATCTTTGTTGCCAAGAATGGAACCTTTCTAGAGAAGGAGTTTCTCTCGAAAGAAGTGAGTGGGAGGAATGTAGAACTTGATGAGGTAGTTGTACCTTCTCTCAATCTGGAAATTAGCTCATTCAAGAAATCTGTTCCCATGATACCTACACCAACTACAGAGGAAGCTAATGATGATGATCATGAAACTTCAGATCAAGTTACTACCGAACCTCCTAGGTCAACTAGAGAATGATCCGCACAATAGTGGTACGGTAATCCTGTTCTAGAAGTCATGTTACTAGACCATGGCGAACCTACAAACTATGAAGAAGCTATGAAGAGACTAGATTTCGATAAATGGCTTGAGGCCATGAAATCCGAGATAGGATCCATGTATGAGAACAAAGTATGGACTTTGGTGGACTTGCCTGATGATCGACGAGCAATAGAGAATAAATGGATCTCCAAGAAGAAGAATAACGCTGATGGTAATGTTACTGTCTACAAAGCTCGACTTGTCGCGAAAGGTTTTCGACAACTTCAAGGAATTGACTACGATGAGACTTTCTCACCCGTAGCAATGCTTAAGTCTATCTGAATCATGTTAGAAATTGCCGCATTTTATTATTATGAAATCTGGTAAATGGACGTCAAAACTGTATTCCTTATAGGATTTCTTAAAGAAGAGTTGTATATGATGCGACTACAAGGTTTTGTCGATCCTAAAGGTACTAACAAAGTGTGCAAGCTCCAGCGATCCATCTATGGACTGGTGCAAGAATCTCGGAGTTGGAATATACGCTTTGATGAGGTGATCAAAGCATATGGTTTTATACAGACTTTCGGAAAGCCTGTTTTTACAAGAAAGTGAGTGGGAGCTCTATAGCATTTCTAGTATTACATGTGGATGACATATTGTTGATTGGAAATGTTGTAGAATTTTTGGATAGCATAATAGGATACTTGAATAAGAGTTTTTCAATGAAAGACCTCAGTGAAGCTGCTTATATATTGGGCATTAAGATCTATAGAGATAGATCAAGACGCTTAATACGAATTTCACAAAGTCCATACCTTGACATAGTTTTGAAGAAGTTCAAAATGGATCAGTCAAAGAAAGGGTTCTTGCCGGTGTTGCAAGGTGTGAAATTGAGTCAGACTCAATGACCGGCCACTGCAAAATATAGAGATAAAATGAAAGTCATTCCCTATGACTTAGCCATAGGTTCTATCATGTATGCTATGTTGTGTACCAAAACTGATGTGTGCATTGCCATAAGTCTGGTAGGGAGGTACCAAAGTAATCCAGGAGTAGATCACTGGACATTGGTCAAGAACATCCTGAAGTACCTCAAAAGGACCAAGGATATGTTTATCGTTTATGGAGGTGACAAAGAGCTCGTCGTAAATGGTTACGTCGATGCTAGCTTTGACACTGATACGGATGACTCTAAGTCACAAACCGGATATGTATTTATATTGAATGGTCGAGCTGTCGGTTGATGCAGTTCCAAGCAGAGCATCATGACGGGATATACGTGTGAAGCGAAGTACATAGCTGCTTCTGAAGCAACAAATGAAGGAGTCTGGATGAAGGAGTTCATATCCGATCAAGGTGTAATACCTAGTGCATCGGGTCCAATGAAAATGTTTCGTGACAATACTGGAACAATTGCCTTAGCGAAGGAATCCAGATTTCACAAAAGAACCAAACACATCAAGAGACACTTCAACTCCATCCGTGATCAAGTCAAGGAGGGAGACATAGAGATTTGCAAAATACATACGGATCTGAATGTAGCAGACCCGTTGACTAAGCCTCTTCCACGAGCCAAACATGATCAGCACCAAGACTCCATGGGTGTTAGAATCATTACAATGTAATCTAGATTATAGACTCTAGTGCAAGTGGGGTACTAAAGGAAATATGCCCTAGAGGCAATAATAAAGTTGTTATTTTATATTTCCTTCTTCATGATAAATTTTTATTATTCATGTTAGAATTGTATTGGTCAGAAACCTAAATACATGTGTGAATACATAGGCAAACACTATGTCCCTAGTGAGCCTCTACTTGACTAGCTCGTTGATCAAAGATGGTTAAGGTTTCCTAACCATGGACATGAGTTGTCATTTGATAATGGGTTCACATCATTAGGAGAATGATGTGATGGACAAGACCCACCCATTAGCTTAGCATAATGATCATTCATTTTTGTTGCTATGGCTTTCTTCATGTCAAATACATATTCCTTTGACTATGAGATTATGCAACTCCCGAATACCGGAGGAATGTCTTGTGAGCTATCAAACGACACAACATAACTGGGTGATCATAAGGATGCTCTACAGGTATCTCCGAAGGTGCTTGTTGAGTTGGCATAGATCGAGATTAGGATTTATCACTCTGAGTATCGGAGAGGTATCTCTGGGCCCTCTCTGTAATAAACATCATAAGCTTGCAAGTAAATGACTAAGGAGTTTGTCACGAGACGATGTATTATGGAATGCGTAAAGAGACTTGCTGGTAATGAGATTGAGCTAGGTATGCAGATCCCGAAGATCGAATCTCGGGCAAGTAACATATTGATAGACAAAGGGAATAACGTATGTTGTCATAACGGTTTGATCGATAAAGATCTTCGTAGAATATGTAGCAGCCAATATGAGCATCCAAGTTCCGCTATTGGTTATTTACCGGAGAGGTGTCTCGGTCATGTCTACATAGTTCTCGAACCCTTAGGGTCCGCATGCTTAACGTTCAATGACGATATTGTATTATATTTGTTAGGTGATTTGGTGACTAGATGTTGTTCGGAGTCCAGGATGAGATCACAGACATGATGAGGAGTCTCAAAATGGTCGAGAGGTAAAGATTGATATATAATACGATAGTATTCGGACACCGGAAGTGTTCCAGAATGTATTGTGTATTTATCGGAGTACTAGAGGGGTTACCGGAACCCCCGAGGGGAATATATGGGCCACGAGAGGGGAGCACACCAGCTGACAAGGGGTGGTGCTCCCCCCTATGGCAGGAGGATGAATAGGAGAAGGAGAAGAGGGGGTTTACCCCCGTTCCTTCTCTTCTTCCCTCTTCCCTTTTCCCTTCCGACATTTATGGTAGAGGGGAGGCCGAAATGGGGAGGTCCCCAAGTAGGATTTGGCCTACTTGGGGCGCACCCTGGCTGCTCCCCTCCTCCTCCCACCTATATATATGTTTCGAGGGGCGCCTAGAACACACAATAATTGTTAGCCGTGTGCGGTGCCCCCCTCAACAGTTTACACCCCCAGTCATATTTTTGCGGTGTTTAGGCGAAACCCTGCGAAGGTCACTACACCATCACTGTCACCATGTCGTCGTGTTGAGGAACTCATATATGAAGGAAATATGCTCTAGAGGAAATAATAAAGTTGTTATTTATATTTCCTTATGTCATGATAAATGTTTATTATTCATGCTAGAATTGTATTAACTGGAAACTTGATACATGTGTGGATACATAGACAAAACAAAGTGTCCCTAGTAAGCCTCTACTAGACTAGCTCGTTAATCAAAGATGTTTAAGTTTCCTAGCCATAGAATTGTGTTGTCATTTGATGTACGGGATCACATCATTAGGATAATGATGTGATGGACAAGACCCATCCGTTAGCATAGCATAATGATCGTTAAGTTTTATTGCTATTGCTTTCTTCATGACTTATACATATTCCTTTAACTATTGAGATTATGCAACTCCCAAATACCGGAGAAATGCCTTGTGTGCTATCAAACGTGATTATAAAGATGCTCTACAGGTATCTCCGAAGGTGTTTTTTGGGTCGGCATAGATCGAGAGACTTGTCACTCCGAGTATCGGAGAGGTATCTCTGGGCCCTTTCGGTAATGAATCATAATAAGCCTTGAAAGCAATGTGACTAATGAGTTAGTTATGGGATGAAGCATTATGGAATGAGTAAAGAGACTTGCCGGTAACGAGATTGAACTAGGTATGGAGATACCGAGGACCGAACCTCGGGCAAGTAACATACCGATGACAAAGGGAATAATGGATGTTGTCATTACGGTACGACCGATAAAGATCTTCGTAAAATATGTGGGAACCAATATGAGCATCCATATTCAACTATTGGTTATTGACAAGAGAGGTGTCTCGGTCATGTCTACAGAGTTCTCGAACCCGTAGGGTCCGCATGCTTAATGTTCGATGACGATTTTGTATTATATGACTTATGTGATTTGGTGACCGAATGTTGTTCAGAGTACCGAATGAGATCACGAACATGACAAGGAGTATCAAAATGGTTGAGAGGTAAATATTCATATATATGACGGTATTTGGACACCGGAAGTGTTCCGGGGGGTACCGGGTACATATCGGGTCACTAGAAGGGGTTCCGGTCACCCCCCGGCAAAGATTTGGGCCTATTGGGCCAAGAGGGGAAACACAGCAGCCAACATGGGCTTCTGCGCCCCCTTGATGTCCGAATAGGATGGGGAAAGGAAAAGGGGAAGAGGGAAGGAAGGGGAGGCAATTCGGCCTCCCCCTTCCTTCCCTCCTCTCTCTCGTTTCCTTCCCTCTCTGGAAAAGATGGTAAAGGGGGAGGCCGAATTGGACAAGCCCCCAAGTAGGATTCCTCCAAGTTGGGGCGCCCCATGGCTGTCCTCCACCCCCTCTCACCTATATATATGTGGGGTCGGGGCGCCTAGAACACACAACAAAACATTGTTAGCCGTGTGTGGCGCCCCCCTCCACAGTTTACATCTCCGGTCATATTGTCGTTGTGCTTAGGCGAAGCCCTGCGCGGATCACTTCACCATCACTGTCACCAGGCCGTCATGCTAACGAAACTCTCCCTCGACACTTTGCTAGATCAAGAGTTCGAGGGACGTCAACGAGCTGAGCGTGTGCAGAACTCGGAGGTGTCGTACGTTTGGTACTTGATCGGTTGAATCGAGAAGACGCTCGACTACATCAAGTGTGTTAATCTAATGCTTCCGCTTTTGGTCTACGAGGGTACATGGACACACTCTCCCCCTTTCATTGCTATGCATCTCCTAGATAGATCTTCTGTGATCGTAGGAATTTTTTTGAAATTGCATGCTACGTTCCCCTACAATGGTATCCGAGCCAGGTCTATGCGTAGATGATATGCACGAGTAAACACAAAGAGATGTGGGTGATAGTAGTCATAATGCTTATCACCATTGTCTTATTTTGATTCAGTGGTATTGTTGGATGAAGCGGCCTGGACCAACCTTACATGACCACATTCATGAGACCGGTTCCACCGACAGACATGCAACTTGTTTTGCATAAAGGTGGCTGGCGGGTGTCTGTTTCTCCAACTTTAGTTGAATCGAATTCGACTATGGTCGGTCCTTGTTGAAGGTTAAAACAGCACACTTGATGAAAAATCATTGTGGTTTTGATGCATACGTAAGAACGGTTCTTACAAGAAGCTCGTAGCAGCCACGTAAAACTTGCAACAACAAAGTAGAGGATGTCTAACTTGTTTTTGCATGGCATGTTGTGATGTGATATGGTCAAGACATGATGTGATATACATTGTTGCATGAGATGATAATGTTTTGTAGAAGTTATCGGCAACTGGCAAGAGCCTTATGGTTGTCGCTTTATTGTATGAAATGCAAAGGCCATGTAATTGCATTACTTTATCACTATGCGTTAGCGATAGTTGTAGAAGCAATATTTGGCGAGACGACCACGACGCTACGATGGAGATCAAGGTGTCAAGCCGTGATGATGGAGATCATGACGGTGCTTTGGAGATGGAGACCAAAGGCACAAGATGATGATGGCCATATCATGTCACATATTTTGATTGCATGTGATGTTTATCATTTTATGAATTTTATTTTGCTTAGTACGGCGGTAGCATTATAAGATGATCCCTTACTAAAATTTCAAGGTATAAGTGTTCTCCCTGAGTATGCACCGTTGCGACAGTTCGTCATGCTGAGACACCACGTGATGATCGGGGGTGATAACCTCTACGTTCACATACAATAGGTGCAAGACAATTTTGCACATGCGAAATACTCAGGTTAAACTTGACGAGCCTAGCATGTATAGACATGGCCTCAGAACATTGGAGGCCAAAAGGTCGAACGTGAATCATATAGTAGATATGATCAACATAGAGATGTTCACCATTGAAAACTATTCCATCTCACGTGATGATCGGACATGGTTTAGTTGATATGGATCACGTGATCATTTAGATGACTCGAGGGATTGTTGGGTAACGTAGCATAAATTCAAAATTTTCCTACGTGTCACCAAGATCTATCTATGGAGTCATCTAGCAACGAGGGAGGAGTGGATCTACATACCCTTGTAGATCGCGCGTGGAAGCGTTCAAGAGAACGGGGTTGATGGAGTCGTACTCGTCGTGATCCAAATCACCGATGATCCTAGCGCCGAACGGACGGCACCTCCGCATTCAACACACGTACGGAGCAGCGACGTCTCCTCCTTCTTGATCCAGAAAGGGGGGAGGAGAGGTTGATGGAGATCCAGCAGCACGACGGCGTGGTGGTGGAAGTAGCGGGATTCCAACAGGGCTTCGCCAAGCGCTGCAGGAGGAGGGAGATGTGTCATGGGAGGGAGAGGGAGGCGCCAGGGCTTAGGTTTGGTTTCCCTCCCTTTCCCCCACTATATATAGGGCCAAGGGAGAGGGGGGGGGCGCAGCCTTGGCCCTTCGTCCAAGGAAGGGTGCGGCCAAGGGAGGAGTCCCTCCTCCCCAAGGCACCTCGGAGGTGCCTTCCCCCTTTAGGACTCTTCCTTTCCCTCTTCTCTTGGTGCATGGGCCTCTTGGGGCTGGTGCCCTTGGCCCATATAGGCCAAGGCGCACCCCCTACAGCCCATGTGGCCCCCGGGGCAGGTGGCCCCACCCGGTGGACCCCCGGGACCCTTCCGGTGGTCCCGGTACAATACCGGTGACCCCGAAACTTGTCCCGATGGCCGAAATAGCACTTCCTATATATAATTCTTTACCTCCGGACCATTCTGGAACTCCTCATGACGTCCGGGATCTCATCCGAGACTCCGAACAACTTTTGGGTTACCGCATACTAATATCTCTATAACCCTAGCGTCACCGAACCTTAAGTGTGTAGACCCTATGGGTTCGGGAGACATGCAGACATGACCGACATGACTCTTCGGTCAATAACCAATAGCGGGATCTGGATACCCATGTTGGCTCCCACATGTTCCACGATGATCTCATCGGATGAACCACGATGTCAAGGACTTAATCAATCCCATATACAATTCCCTTTGTCTAGCGGTACGATACTTGCCCGAGATTCAATCGTCGGTATCCCAATACCTTGTTCAATCTCGTTACCGGGATGTCTCTTTACTCGTTCCGTAACACATCATCCCGTGATCAACTCCTTGATCACATTGTGCACATTATGGTGATGTCCTACCGAGTGGGCCCAGAGATACCTCTCCGTTTACACGAAGTGACAAATCCCAGTCTCGATTCGTGCCAACCCAACAGACACTTTCGGAGATACCCGTAGTGTACCTTTATAGCCACCCAGTTATGTTGTGACGTTTGGCACACCTAAAGCACTCCTACGGTATCCGGGAGTTGCACAATCTCATGGTCTAAGGAAATGATACTTGACATTAGGAAAGCTTTAGCACACGAACTACACGATCTAGTGCTATGCTTAGGATTGGGTCTTGTCCATCACATCATTCTCCTAATGATGTGATCCCGTTATCAACGACATCCAATGTCCATGGTCAGGAAACCGTAACCATCTATTGATCAACGAGCTAGTCAACTAGAGGCTTACTAGGGACATGGTGTTGTCTATGTATCCACACATGTATCTGGGTTTCCTATCAATACAATTCTAGCATGGATAATAAACGATTATCATGAACAAGGAAATATAATAATAATCAATTTATTATTGCCTCTAGGGCATATTTCCAACAGGGATATCTATCTAAGTGGGCGTTGTTAAGTAATATGATTAATTGAACTTAATTTATCATAAACTTAGTCTTGATGGTATTTGCATATCTATGTTGTAGATCAATAGCTTGTGATGTAGCTCCCCATTTATTTTTGATATGTTCATAGAGAAAAATAAGTTGAAAGATGATAGTAGCAATGATGCGGACTGGATCCGTGCTCTGAGAATTATCCTCATTGTTGCACAGAAGAATTATGTCCTTAATGCACCGCTAGGTGACAGACCTATTGCAGGAGAAGGTGCACACGTTATGAATGTTTGGCAAGCTCAGTATGATGACTACTTCCAACAAGTTGCTTTCTAGTTCCATTTTACTGAAAACGAGGCTTTCAGTCATCTTGCCCATGTGGTATGATTTGCATGTCTCAAGTGATTCAAAATCAAGTGAGTCCAAACGATCCATCTGTATAGAGTTTCTTCATGCATATCTACCAACAAACATGGTTCGCATGTCTCAATCCTTTCAAAAATGAGTGAGTCCAAAGATCCATCAACATGGAGCTTCTTGATGCGTTTTATACCGATATGACTTAAGTGGCAGTGCCACAAGTAGGTGGTACTATCATTACTATCTTATATCTTTTGGCATGAACATGTGTATCACTATGATCAAGATTCAATGAACCATTCATTTTAGGTGCAAGACCATTGAAGGTATTATTCAAATAAACAGAGTAACCGTTATTCTCCTTAAATGAATAACCGTATTGCGATAGACATAATCCAATCATGTATATGCTCAACGCAAACACCAATCTCGATGGTAGAGGGAGCGTGCGATGCTTGATCATATCAACATTGGAAACACTTCCAACACATATCGTCATCTCACCTTTAGCTAGTCTCCGTTTATTTCGTAGCTTTTATTTCGAGTTACTAACACTTAGCAACCGAACCGGTATCTAATACCCTGGTGCTACTAGGAGTACTAGTAAAGTACACATCAACACAATGTATATCCAATATACTTCTATCGACCTTGCCAGCCTTCTCATCTACCAAGTATCTAGGGTAATTCTGCTCCAGTGGTTGTTCCCCTTATTACAGAAGCACTTAGTCTCGGGTTTGGGTTCAACCTTGGGTTTCTTCACTAGAGCAGCAGCTGAATTGCCGTTTCATGAAGTATCCCTTCATGCCCTTGCCCTTCTTGGAACTAGTGGTTTCACCAACCATCAACAATTGATGCTCCTTCTTGATTTCTACTTTTGTGGTGTCAAACATCGTGAATATCTCAAGGATCATCATATATGTCCTTGATACATTATAGTTCATCACGAAGCTCTAGCAGCTTGGTGGTAATGACTTCGGAGAACCATCAATATCTCATTTGGAAGATCAACTCCCACTTGATTCAAATGATTGTTGTACTCAGACAATCTGAGCACAAGCTCAACAATTGAGCTTTTCTCCTTAGTTTGCAGGCTAAGAAAATTGTCGGAGATCTCATACCTCTTGACGTGGGCATGAGCCTGAAATCCCAATTTCAGCCCTCGAAACATCTCATATGTTTTGCGGCGTTTCAAAACGTCTTTGGTGCCTCAAATCTAAGCCGTTTAACTGAACTATCACGTAGTTATCAAAATGTGTATGTCAGATGTTCGCAACATCCACAGACAACGTTCGAGGTTCAGCACACTGAGCGGTGCATTAAGGACATAAGCCTTCTATGAAGCAATGAGAACAATCCTTAGTTTACGGACCTAGTCCGCATAATTGCTACTATCAACTTTCAACTAAATTTTCTCTAGGAACATATCTAAACAGTAGAACTGAAGCGCGAGCTACGACATAATTTGCGAAGACCTTTTGACTATGTTCAGGATAATTAAGTTCATCTTATGAACTCCCACTCAGATAGACATCCCTCTAGTCATCTAAGTGATTACATGATCCGAGTCAACTAGGCCGTGTCCGATCATCACGTGAGACGGACTAGTCAACATCGGTGAACATCTTCATGTTGATCGTATCTACCATACGACTCATGCTCGACCTTTCGGTCTTCTGTGTTCCGAGGCCATGTCTGTACATGCTAGGCTTGTCAAGTCAACCTAAGTGTTTGCATGTGTTCCGAGGCCATGTCTGTACATGCTAGGCTCGTCAACACCCATTGTATTCGAACGTAAGAATCTATACACCCGATCATCACGTGGTGCTTCGAAACTACGAACTGTCGCAACGGTGCACAGTTAGGGGGAACACTTTCTTGAAATTTTAATGAGAGATCATCTTATTTACTACCGTCGTTCTAAGCAAATAAGATGTATAAACATGATAAACATCACATGCAATCAAATAGTGACATGATATGGCCAATATCATATTGCTCCTTTTGATCTCCATCTTCGGGGCTCCATGATCATCATCGTCACCGGCATGACACCATGATCTCCATCATCATGATCTCCATCATCGTGTCTTCATGAAGTTGTCTCGCCAACTATTACTTCTACTTCTACAGCTAACGGTTAGCAATAAAGTAAAGTAATTACATGATGTTTATGTTGACACGCAGGTCATAAATAAATTAAGACAACTCCTATGGCTCCTGCCGGTTGTCATACTCATCGACATGCAAGTCGTGATTCCTATTACAAGAACATGATCAATCTCATACATCACATATATCATTCATCACATCCTTTTGGCCATATCACATCACATAGCATACCCTGCAAAAACAAGTTAGACGTCCTCTAATTGTTGTTTGCATGTTTTACGTGGCTGCTATGGGTTTCTAGCAAGAACATTTCTTACCTACGCAAAGACCACAACGTGATATGCCAATTGCTATTTACCCTTCATAAGGACCCTTTTCATCGAATCCGATCCGACTAAAGTGGGAGAGACAGACACCCGCTAGCCACCTTATGCAACTAGTGCATGTCAGTCGGTGGAACCAGTCTCACGTAAGAGTACGTGTAAGGTCGGTCCGGGCCGCTTCATCCCACGATGCCACCGAATCAAGATTGGACTAGTAACGGTAAGCATATTGAACAAAATCAACGCCCACAACTACTTTGTGTTCTACTCGTGCATAGAAACTACGCATAGACCTAGCTCATGATGCCACTGTTGGGTAACGTAGCATAAACTCAAAATTTTCCTACGTGTCACCAAGATCTATCTATGGAGTCATCTAGCAACGAGGGAGGAGTGGATCTACAAACCCTTGTAGATCGCGCGCGGAAGCGTTCAAGAGAACAGGGTTGATGGAGTCGTACTCGTCGTGATCCAAATCACCGATGATCCTAGGGCCGAACGGACGGCACCTCCGCATTCAACACACGTACGGAGCAGCGACGTCTCCTCCTTCTTGATCTAGCAAGGGGGGAGGAGAGGTTGATGGAGATCCAGCAGCACGACGGCGTGGTGGTGGAAGTAGCGGGATTCCAACAGGGCTTCGCCAAGCGCTGCAGGAGGAGGGAGATGTGTCATGGGAGGGAGAGGGAGGCGCCAGGGCTTAGGTTTGGTTGCCCTCCCTTTCCCCCACTATATATAGGGCCAAGGGAGAGGGGGGGGCGCAGCCTTGGCCCTTCGTCCAAGGAAGGGTGCGGCCAAGGGAGGAGTCCCTCCTCCCCAAGGCACCTCGGAGGTGCCTTCCCCCTTTAGGACTCTTCCTTTCCCTCTTCTCTTGGTGCATGGGCCTCTTGGGGCTGGTGCCCTTGGCCCATATAGGCCAAGGCGCACCCCCTACAGCCCATGTGGCCCCCGGGGCAGGTGGCCCCACCCGGTGGACCCCCGGGACCCTTCCGGTGGTCCCGGTACAATACCGGTGACCCCGAAACTTGTCCCGATGGCCGAAATAGCACTTCCTATATATAATTCTTTACCTCCGGACCATTCTGGAACTCCTCATGACGTCCGGGATCTCATCCGAGACTCCGAACAACTTTTGGGTTACCGCATACTAATATCTCTATAACCCTAGCGTCACCGAACCTTAAGTGTGTAGACCCTATGGGTTCGGGAGACATGCAGACATGACCGACATGACTCTTCGGTCAATAACCAACAGCGGGATCTGGATACCCATGTTGGCTCCCACATGTTCCACGATGATCTCATCGGATGAACCACGATGTCAAGGACTTAATCAATCCCATATACAATTCCCTTTGTCTAGCGGTACGATACTTGCCCGAGATTCAATCGTCGGTATCCCAATACCTTGTTCAATCTCGTTACCGGGATGTCTCTTTACTCGTTCCGTAACACATCATCCCGTGATCAACTCCTTGATCACATTGTGCACATTATGGTGATGTCCTACCGAGTGGGCCCAGAGATACCTCTCCGTTTACACGAAGTGACAAATCCCAGTCTCGATTCGTGCCAACCCAACAGACACTTTCGGAGATACCCGTAGTGTACCTTTATAGCCACCCAGTTATGTTGTGACGTTTGGCACACCTAAAGCACTCCTACGGTATCCGGGAGTTGCACAATCTCATGGTCTAAGGAAATGATACTTGACATTAGGAAAGCTTTAGCACACGAACTACACGATCTAGTGCTATGCTTAGGATTAGGTCTTGTCCATCACATCATTCTCCTAATGATGTGATCCCGTTATCAACGACATCCAATGTCCATGGTCAGGAAACCGTAACCATCTATTGATCAACGAGCTAGTCAACTAGAGGCTTACTAGGGACATGGTGTTGTCTATGTATCCACACATGTATCTGAGTTTCCTATCAATACAATTCTAGCATGGATAATAAACGATTATCATGAACAAGGAAATATAATAATAATCAATTTATTATTGCCTCTAGGGCATATTTCCAACAGGGATATCTATCTAAGTGGGCGTTGTTAAGTAATATGATTAATTGAACTTAATTTATCATAAACTTAGTCTTGATGGTATTTGCATATCTATGTTGTAGATCAATAGCTTGGGATGTAGCTCCCCATTTATTTTTGATATGTTCATAGAGAAAAATAAGTTGAAAGATGATAGTAGCAATGATGCGGACTGGATCCGTGCTCCGAGAATTATCCTCATTGTTGCACAGAAGAATTATGTCCTTAATGCACCGCTAGGTGACTGACCTATTGCAGGAGAAGGTGCACACGTTATGAATGTTTGGCAAGCTCGGTATGATGACTACTTGATAGTTTAGTTCTCCATGCTTTACGGCTTAGAACCGGGACTTCAAAAACGTTTTGAATGCCACGGAGCATATAAGATGTTCCAAGAGCTGAAATTGGTATTTCAGACTCATGCTTGAGTCGATAGGTATGATACCTCTGACAAGTACGTTGCCTACAAGACGGAGGATAATAGCTCAACTAGTGAGCATGTGCTCAGAATGTATGAGTACTACAATCGCTTGAATCAAGTGGGAGTTAATATTC
The DNA here is from genome assembly GCF_002162155.2 of Triticum dicoccoides. Taxonomy (NCBI): domain Eukaryota; kingdom Viridiplantae; phylum Streptophyta; class Magnoliopsida; order Poales; family Poaceae; genus Triticum; species Triticum dicoccoides. The sequence continues at coordinate 218,353,094 of NC_041386.1, read as the reverse complement.
CTGATAAGATTGTGATAGATAGAGTTCTCTAGTCACTATCACCAAGTTACTGCAACTTCGTGATGAACTATAGTATGCAAGGGATGACGAAAACGATTCCCGAGCTCATCGCGATGCTAAAATCAGCGAAGGTAGAAATCAAGAAAGAGCATCAAGTGTTGATGGTTAACAATACCACTAGTTTAAGAAAAGGGGCAAAGAAAAAGAAAGGGAACTTCAGGAAATAATGGAAAGCAAGTTGTCACTCCCGTGAAGAAACCCAAAGCTAGACCTAAGCCTAAAACCGAGTGCTTCTACTGCAAAGGGAATGGTCACTAGAAGCGGAACTACCCCAAATGATTGGCGGATAAGAAGGATGGCAAAGTAAAAAAAGGTATATTTGATATACATGTTATTGATGTGTACTTTACTAGTGTTCATAGTAACCCCAGGGTATTTGATACCGGTTCAGTTGCTAAGATTAGTAAATCAAAACGAGAATTGCAAAATGAACAGAGACTACTTAAGGGCGAGGTCACGATGTGTGTTGGAAGTGATTCCAAGGTTGATAAGATCACCATCACACACTCCCTCTACCTTCGAGATTAGTGTTGGACCCAAATAAATGTTATTTGGTGTTTGCGTTGAGCATGAATATGATTGGATCATGATTATTGCGATACAGTTATTAATTTAAGTCAGAGAATAATTGTTGTTCTGTTTACATGAATAAAACCTTCTATGGTCATACACCCAATGTAAATGGTTTATTGAATGCCAAAGGATGCAAAGTTGATAATGATAGTGCAATATATTTGTGGCACTGCCGTTTAGGTCATATTGGTGTGAAGAGCATGAAGAAACTCCATACGGATGGATTTTTGGAATCACTTGATTATGAATCATTTGATACTTGCGAACCATGCCTCATGGGCAAGTTAACTAAAACTCCGTTCTCTGGAAAAATGGAGCGAGCCACTGACTTACTGGAAATAATACATACCATTGTATGTAGTCCGATGAGTGTTGAGGCTCGCAGCGGGTATCATTATTTTCTGACCTTCGCGGATGATTTGAGTAGATATGGGTATATCTACTCAATGAAACACAAGTCTGAAACATTTGAAAAGTTCAATGAATTTCAGAGTGAAGTAGAGAATCATCATAACAAGAAAATAAAGTTTCTATGATCTGAGCATGGAGGCAAATATTTGAGTTACGAGTTTGGCCTTCATTAAAAAAATGTAGAATAGTTTCACAACTCACGCCACCTGGAACACCACGGCGTAATGGTGTGTTCGAACGTCGTAGCCGTACTTTATTAGATATGGTGCGATCTATGATGTCTCTTACCGATTTACCACTATTGTTTTGGGGTTATGCATTAGAGATAGTTGCATTCACATAAAACAGGGCACCGCCTAAATCCATTGAGACTATACCGTATAAACTATGGTTTGGCAAGAAACCAAAGCTTTTGTTTCTTAAAGTTTGGGGTTGCGATGCTTATGTAAAAAAGTTTCAAACTGATAATCCTGAACCCAAATCAGAGAAGTGCATCTTCATAGGATACCCAAAAAGAAACTGTTGGGTGCACCTTTTATCATAGATCCGAAGACAAGATTTTTGTTGCTAAGAATGGATCCTTTCTAGAGAAGGAGTTTCTCTCAAAAGAAGTGAGTGGGAGGAAAGTAGAACTTGATGAGGTAATTGTCCCTTCTCTTGAATTGGAAAGTAGCTCATCACAGAAATCAGTTCCAGTGATGCCTACACCAACTAGAGATGAAGCTAATGATAATGATCATGAAACTTTAGATCAAGTTACTACTGAACCTCGTAGGTCAACCAAAGCACGTTCCGCACCAGAGTGGTATGGTAATCCTATTCTGCAAGTCAAGTTACTAGACCATGACGAACCTATGAACTATGAGGAAGCGATGATGAGCCCAGATTCCGACAAATGGCTTGAGGTCATGAAATCCGAGATAGGATCCATGTATGAGAACAAAGTGTGGACTTTGGTTGACTTGCCCGATGATTGGCAAGCCATAGAGAATAAATGGATCTTCAAGAAGAAGACTGACGCTGATGGTAATGTTACTGTCTACAAAGATCGACTTGTTGCAAAAGGTTTTCGACAAGTTCAAGGTGTTGACTACAATGAGATTTTTTCACTCATAGCGATGTTTAAGTCTGTCCGAATCATGTCAGCAATTGTCGTATTTTATGAAATCTGGCAAATGGATGTCAAAGATGCATTCCTTAATGGATTTCTTAAAGAAGAGTTGGATATGATGCAACCAGAAGGTTTTGTCGATCCTAAAGGTGCTAACAAAGTGTGCAAGCTCCAGCAATCCATCTATGGACTGGTGCAAACATCTCGGAAGTTGGAATATACGCTTTGATAAGGTGATCAGAGCATATGGTTTTATACAGACTTATGGTGAAGCATGTGTTTACAAGAAAGTGAGTGGGAGCTCTATAGCATTTTACATATTATATGTGGATGACATATTGTTGATCAGGAATGACATCGAATTTCTAGATAGCATAAAAGGATACTTGAATAAGATTTTTTCAATAAAAGACCTCGGTAAAGCTACTTATATATTGAGCATCAAGATCTATAGAGATAGATCAAGATGTGTGATATGAATTTGACAAAAGCACATATACCTTGACAAGATTCTGAAGGAGTTCAAAATGGATCAGTCAAAGAAAGGGTTCTTACTTGTGTTACATGGTGTGAAGTTGAGTAAGACTCAAAGCCCGACCACGGCAGAAGATAGAGAGAGAATGAAAGTTATTCCCTATGCCTCAGCCATAGGTTCTATACGATATGCCATGTTGTGTACCAGACCTCTTGTGTACCTTGCCATGAGTTTGGCAAGGGGGTACAACAGTGATCCAGGAGTAGATCATTGGATAGCAGTCAAAATTATCCTTGGAGGACTAAGGAAATATATCTCGGTTATGGAGGTGATAAAGAGTTCGTCGTAAAGAGTTACGTCGATGCAGGCTTTTACACCAATCCAGATGACTCAGAGTCTCAATCTGGATACATATTGAAGGTGGGAGCAATTAGCTAGATTAGCTCCATGTTGAGCATTGTAGACATAGAAATTTGCAAACACTACAAGAAATACGGTAAATTATGACTCCCCATTTTGGTCGTTAATTCGTCATTGCTTTCATTTATTGACCTTTTTTGACCAAATTCGGAACGTCAACAGTTGACCGTCTAGAACGAACAAACGTGACCTTTTCTGGAATTTTGGTCATGGCCGCGCTTGACCAAAATTTTCGTAGTTAAATCTTTGACCAAAATTATGGTCATTACTAATGAGCCTAGGCCACGTAGGATCTGATGTGGCTGAACCAACGTCGCGCTGACGTGGAAAAAATGATGACGTGGATGCCACATAGGGTCAGTCCAAATCAGTTGTTTTAATGGGCTGAGCCCAATAATTTAGCGCATTTTTACATTTACTTTTGGGCCACGGGCTTTTAATGTTAGTTCTTGGGCTCAGGCAATGTGCAGTCCATTTATTCAATCTATCATTAATTGGACCAGCCCTTCTCTCTAACCAACAAAAATATATGAATCTTTTTTCTATCAAAAAATCTATATTGGGCCTTGAGACGAGCCAGCCCACTCATACAATTTAGTATTTTCAGTCCAGCCAATAACCAACAGTAGCTCAAAAAAATCATTGCACAGTTTGGCAGTCCCCCAATACAATTCTCCAAGATCTCATTAACTTAGGCCCAACAGTATCATTACACCACAAGTTCATAAGATGCACCAACCAAAATAACATAGCCAGTAGCTTAGTATCAGTACACCATGTTCATAAGATTAAGATGCACCAACCAAAACACAACCTCATCAAACCACAGCCAATCTCTAGTCCATATTGTCGTTCACATGTCCAGTCAAAGAAACTCATCAACCCCAAGTCGAAACAACTCAACATCAAAAGTCCCAAAGCCAACATCAACCACGCCATACTAAACTATTTTACCTATGAACAGATCCATAAGACGCGCAAATCTAGCATCGATGGCCTCAACTCTTTGCAGTAACAACTGATACTCTGCGGCGCGTTCAGCTTCGGTCTCCTCTAATTTCTTCTTGACCTCAACAAGCTCCTCTCGCATCAACTCAGCGACTCGCCTCTCCTTCTCAAGCTTGTACTCTAGTTCTTGTACATGAGCATCCAAAGCAGCTGCAGATCTGTTGAACTTCTTCTTGGAGCTCGACTCAAGGCCAACATTTTGAAAGAATGTGCTGGAGGGACATTCTTTAGTGAGAATGTCAGCAACAACAGCAACAACATTCTTTGGTACCCCTTGTTCCATAGCTTTTTCCATGTCAGCCTGACATTTAAAGAAAGATGCACACACATGTCATTGTAGTTGGTTCTGAATAACTAGGAAACTTTATAAGCAAACTACTCAAGAATGTTGACTAAATAATAATCCAGTCTCCATGCTACTAATTAACTAGTTATTTGAAAACTTTGAAGCAGGCAAGAAGAATTAATCATCCTTGGGAATCACTTTTTTTGCAAGTTACTATCAGCTACATGAAAGAAGCATGGCACCAGGTTTATTAAACATGTAAGCATACACAAAAAACCATTGTTGAAATTTAAATTAGGCAACTATGTGCATCTCTGTTTAGCTTAAATGGGAACATGGAACAGATAAGAATGTAGTACATTTCAGGAGCGCATATGTTGTTTTTTTAGTACAGTATACACTATCAGAGAAATCCACTTCCACAAGTCCTAAACATTTCATTCAGATCGTATATGAAATGATAGAGTTTCTCCACTCCGAAATATGGGAAGATAGATGCTTCAGGCAATCACTAGACAAATAATCAAAGAGCATACAACGCTCTCTCTTAATTAATAGTGTCCAACAACAAGCTATACCCGCTGGACTGCAACAAGAACTAAAATTGCCTAAATATTGTCGCATTTCCAGTACCAAAATGAATATGCAATGCAATGAAACAGAGGACTGGTACAAACAAACTATAACAAAACATGAATCATATATGGTACTACTTTGAAAAAACCATCTCTATCAAATCCGTCAAGCAGAAGTCATATAATGTAATCAAGTGTAACAAGGATGAGGTAAACAAGCCTCATCAACATGAAAAAGTATACTAGAAACTTACTATCACCTTCTTAACTGGCTCAGAGAAACCAGTCTTCTTGCCATTGTGGCACTCCTTGAATAGATCAAATGCAGTCAACTCTTCACACTTACGAGCCTCTTTCTGAAATTGTTCACGACACAATGGAACAATAAGAAACAATTGAAAGAATGACTATATTAGCAAATGATAACATGAGAGATCCTTACCAAAGCATGCACATGGGAAATGTAGGGGCGAGAACTAGTTTTCTGATGGAACTTAACTTTGGAACTGTTATCCTTGTTTGACTGACAGGTTTCCTACCATGGAAAAAGAAACATGAGAATTAATGGAGCAACCATAAAGGCTCCTACAGATTGCAATCCAAGTTGTATTTCAAAAGTGTATGTAGCCATAATAGCATGAAAACAATGTTATTATCATCTCTCCAAGCAGCACAACGATGGCAAGATAAAACAAGCACAATAGACATAATGGTAAACAAGCACATCATCATTATTATACCAGCTAAATAGCTATCGTATGAACATGGCAAGATAAAACAAGCACAATGGTAAACATAGACACAATGAACTCCTTCACATAGAACTAAAGTATGAATACCTTGTGCCTTGGGGTAGACCACATCTTGACCAGCCTTTGCCACTCCGCATCTGTCACATTCTTATCAGGAGATTTGACACTCACTAGATTGGCCGGTACATTGTCAAAATGCTTCTTCTTCAGATGGTGGCGCCTATTCTTCAATGCGGTCTTGAGGATGTCAGTGCATGCATACTTCACGGCATCGGAACGGGTTTCCATATCAAAATTGATCTGAGTAGATAACATATAATGCAAGGGCACAATTTAGAATGATATAACAAGTGAACAGAAATAATCACATTTGGCTGAGAAAGAATAAACTTACAACAACTTTGCCAATGAAATTGTCAATATGATTCCCATTGGCCTTGTACTCCTTGAAGTGGGGAAGGAGTGGTAGATGCTTCCTCGCAGCAACCCCACCCTGGGATGCAAGCTTTGCAGCCTGTGCTGGTTTGTCCGGGTGTTTCTTCCCCTCGGCCACTTGGATGATAATCTTAGAGCCTAACTCTTTAGTGAGTCTTTCGAGCCCTTTCCCATTCCTGCACTTATCCACAATAGGTGTAGCTGAAAAAGAAGACGTTCATACAGTTAACATAAATCAAGTTTGCATTTCATGATTTCATAACTGATCATGTGTTAATATTTCTTGCCTTCAACGTCCATTTGCCGTTGTTGGCCAAGCTATTGGTTAGAGAACTTAGGAACTTCAATTGGCTGATTTGTGCACAGAGTAGATGGGACATGGCTTGTTTCACCCATCTGCATCAGACTTACTTCACCCCCATGCATCATGCTTCTTTCATCTTCGTGCATCGAGCTTCTTACATCCATGTGCACATGGAGGCTTCCTTCATCCACATTTGTTGGGCTTCCTACATCCATTTGCACAAGACTTTCTTCATGGTTGGTTAGAGACAACTTTGTTTTCTGCCTAGTGACTCGAGCAGATTCATGTTCATCCGAGTTCAAACCAGGTAGCACCCTCTTTGAGCCTCCCGAGGCTAGAGCAATCACCCTGTTTTTCCTGGAGCCATCTCAGAAGGTTTATCAGAACTCTTCTTTGTATTTTTATTGATCGACTTCCTTGCCTTCTTAGAAACCTTTAAAGCATTATAATAAAAACGAGACAACTATTAGATCTCATGCAAAAAATGTTTTTCAAAAATTAGTAAAAGCACTCAAGCACATATAGCATACATATAGCCCCCATCCCTCAAAAACAAAGGTAGAATTAGCACCTTATCTTCCTTCTCCACTATAATATCATCAACTTCATCCTCCTCAATGACCTCATCGTCAGGACTGTACATAGAGCTTGAGCCTTGTTGTGTTATGGCAGAAGATGAGTCCCCACCGGTGATGGCACTACCTTGCTGCATTTGATTTGAGTTCCTAACCATCATACCTAATGCAGCGATGCCAAGTGATTGGAATATGCGGTTGTTCCTCATCATATTTTTAGCCCTAATCTTCTCATATTCAGTAGTTGGTGCTTCTTTACATGAACAAAAAATATATAATTGTAAGACTTAATGGTTGAAATGCATAGGAGAAGCAAGACAACACAAACAACTAAGCTGCGAGTTTCTTAGCAATCCTAGAATACAAATACAAATCAGGAGCGAACTATTTTATTTTTTATACAGAGTACATATCAGGAGCGAATTATTAGCAATCCTAGAAGACATAAATTTCGATTAATAGGTTACAAACGTTAGCTAGGCACGGAACTATACAAAGCACAATTCACGTCCATAGAAAACCAAATAGCACACTAAACAAACAAGTCGTATACCTGCAAGTTTCTTGCTCCTTGTCATCTTTGTCATAGTAGATCTAATGGAAACTAGAACTATGCTAGTCAGCTTGGTTGTTGCCTGGTTTACTTGCCTTGCTTGCTGGACGAGTTAATGGCCTAGGGAGCAGCATAGCAGTTACAAGTTATTAAAAATATAAAGTGGGCTGATGCTTTGGAAGGTAGATAAACAGTTGCACATATAATAGTATCTAGACACAAGCACTTCACTACTTGTCATCGACATCAGTCACACTGTCACACACAAGCTGTAGCCTACACATTTTTAGCTATTGATAAATTGCTTATGTATCATGTCTTCGTACAATATTCAGTTGAGAGCAAGTGCAAATAAAATACATTTGCATTAAGTTGTCCAGTTCATTAAATTTGCAGAAATTAAGTGTAGCAATATGATTAAATATTTAAATTAACAGCCAGTGCAGAACTGATGAAGATTCGGAATTTTCAATAGGGACTAGCAGAACTAGAGCTGCATGGTCACGTCATGAGTCTACTATTGCAGAGCTATCTAGACTCCCGCAATGCCAGATAAAAACAGACCTAGTTGTCCAGAAACTAAATCAGGTTTAGTTCAAACGGAACACCTACTTGGATGTGGGATGAAGATGAAGTTACCTAGGGGAGGACGGAGAAGATGGTCTGCTTGTACTTGGAGTATGGTTGAACGGTGAGCAGCGGTGGAGTATGGTCGAACGGTCCTCTGCTTCCCTTCCACCTCTGCAACATTCACCACAACATAAGAAATACAGTGAGAAACGGTGGAGTGTGGTGGTGCAGAGAGAGAGAGATGTGGTGGAGGAGTGTGCTGCTGGGTTGGGCGAGCCGGAGCGGGGAAGCACAGGAGCCCCGCCGGTGGGGAGGCCCTGTACCTGGAGAGGTCAAGGTCGCGCCGCCCCGCCGGTGGTAGGACCGGTCGCTGCTCGCGCCGCGCCGCCGGTGGCTGGACCGGCGGCTGCTCGTGCCACCCCGCCGGTGGCTGGACCGGCCGCTGCTCGCGCCGCCCCACCGGTGGCTGGATCGGCTGCAGCTCGTGCTCGAGGGCCGAGGGGGCGGCTAGGGTTCGTGGGGAGGGCAGAGGGGCGGCTCGGGTTCGAGGGGATTTGGGGGACGGGAGCGGCGGTATGGTGCCATGCGGCTAAATTACATTGACGAAAATACCCTCGTATCGTGCGGTGCGGGCGTGTAGTGGTGCTCTTTGGTGACAGAAATACCTTCATATGTGCAGCGGGAAAATTTTTGGCAGCAGCGGGAAAAATTTTAGGTGTGGTGCAAGGTAAAAATCCATTATAGTTTACTTGTTATTTTTATGTGTGGCGGGAGGAAAAAATAATTAAGTCATTTTTATGAAAATTTGAACTACAACTCCCTTATAGTTTACTTGTTATTTAAAAAAATTAGGTACACAAATATCTATTTCATCAAGAGTTTCACAATATTCAATCCCTAGGTATGAACAGTTATGCCGGCATTTTTGACTGCATTTTGAAACCGACTAACAAATTAAAAAATAAAAAAAAAGAAAACCTTCACATAACATCGTGCAGGGTCGCCCGATCTCGCTTCCTCGGGCGCGGTGTCTCGACACGGGGTTGTCGGAGCTTGCTGGTTTCCACACACATTTTTTCATTGGGGTTACTTCAAATCTAGGGTTTGCGATGGTGATGGAGCATTTGTGTCGGCTAGAGCGAACAAGTTGACGGTGAAATAACATGGCGCCGAGGTCCCCACATGTAGCCGCCGTCGGAGCGACAGATGGAGGTAGGGACCAGCAGCTTCGCCGATGGAGGGAGGGTGTCGTGGGAACAGATCTGACAATAGAGGTAGGGGGTACGTAGGAGAGGGCAACCCTACGTCTCGGTGCTTCGGGAGCTTTGTTTCTTTGGAGTGTTGAATAAGACCTTACCCTAGGTACATGTCATCGTCAGAGGGGGCAATGGTTTCTCTTCCTCGTTTGCCTCTCATGCGGTTGGGAAAGAGAACGAGTCATGGGATTAATGGCGTTCATTATCTTTTTTAGGGGGAAATGAATTTATTATCAAGATTCATTTTTTAGGGGGAAAGGAATTTATTATCAAGATTCGGTTATTTGTGAACAATATGATATATCTTTACCTAATAATAAAGCAACAACTTCCCGAGGGTGTTTCAACCGCCACCGCACCCCCATCCCTCCCCCGCCACCACACCCTCATCCCTCCGCCGCCGCCGCGCCCCCGTCCCTCCGCCACCGCCGTCCCTCCACTTTGTGATGCCAATTCAGAGTGGAAGATGTTGTCCTGAGTGTGTAGAGTTTGCTTTATGTTGATTTTCTAATTTCTACATGTTCCTTTTTACATACTCTCCATTTGCAATGCACGGGCATGTGTCCAAGTTATATATAATTTCCCAAGTTCATATGAATTTATTATGATCTTGGGAGTTTAAATATACTAGTAAAATGCCCGTGCGTTGCACCGGGAGAAACAAATCCTTACATGCCCATTTTCCTCCCAACATGAAGGCATGACAGAGTATTCAGCAACGGGTCACAAGAAAAAGTAGACATGTGGATAGATAGGAGGAGGCAGTGATGGTGGTAAGATCAAACGATGTATGTTAGAATAATGGGGTACAACATCCTCATTACCTTGCTCCCCTCTCCCATTCTTCTTCCTCCTCCTCTCAAGGGCCATCCAAATGTCCCAGACCGTCCCACCTTCACCTCCGGCCCTCCCGCACTTGCATCTCCTCCATATTTGATCCCGCTCTCGAGCCTCCACCTCCACATCTACTTGTTGCTCCGGATCGTCCTCGACCTACAATAGCTAGGTCATCATCCCTACTAACATGCGAGCAATGGCGTACCTCGGTGTGTGGATGCGGGATAAAAATTTATGTATGGTCAACTTTGTTGTATGATAACAGACCTGATGACCAACCGGGTGAGCCAGAAGAAATGGGTCTTTTAAGGGCTAAAAAAATAGGTACGCAGCTAGCAACAGATCGGTCCCTTGGTTGGCCTCCTTAAAAACCGGGCGAGTCAGGGGAAACACATACTCACCGAGCCATAAATCAAAGATTGATTTCGTCACTTTTTCGAAAAAACAAAAAAACATTTTAGGTTCTATTTTGAATTTCAAAAATACGTTTCTAGAATGATCCTTGAACCCAACCGAACCAAGGTTCTCTATTTGACTATTGTTTCTGAACCCAACTGAACCAAGTCCACGCAACACTAAGTCTGAACCCACACATTACAACGTCTGAACCCACACAACACTAAGTCAGAACCAACTCCTTCAATAAACAGCTTAGGCAAAATTAGTAGTGCGGATTTGTAATAATAAACATACGATTCCATGATCCAGATGAAGCGTGACTGACTTAAGCTCTAACAACAACTCAATGACTCGAAAGGTTACTAGCTACCATGGGACTTCTTCAAGATGACACACTCATACTTGACCTGGAACCACTTCATGGCATCTTTTTTCATGGCATCTTCCTTGGTCACCCATCTTCCTTGATCCCAACACGCTCCAGAACGACAAAGAGGTCCATCTTAGTTGAGCACTTGTTCAGGAAGTCATACCTGAGAGAATTAATCCAGTAAGTTTGAAGTATGTAAGCAATAGCACATCAATATTAGCATGCAAACCATAGACCTTTCTGCACTAGAAGCACAAAACATCAATTGGCCATAGACCTTTCTGCACTAGAACCGAACAAGGCAAGGCAAGGCATTAAGACAGATGTGGACACATGAGATAAAATCTAGAGAGAAGTGGATACATAAGATAAATTCACAGACCTGGAACTACTCGTCATCATCACCAATATTGTGACTAGTGTGATCTTCATCATCACTATGATATTGCATCATAGTTTCATCGTGGCCATCCTCCTCCTCGCTTTCATACAATAATTCAATATGTTGTTTGACAAGTTTTGCCTCTACAATAGGATCAATCACATAGTGTTCTTGGTCTTTGCGTAGCAGATTCGACACAATGGATTCATTAGCTCTCACCGAAACTTCCTCCGAATCATCATCCTGGTAATTTAGTCCACTACCATTGGGACCTTGCTCCACGGAAGTTTCAGTCACACTCCACAAATGTCTATGCTAAAATTTCTACACAACTCTCCAATCTCCACCATACTTTGTGTCTTGTAAATAAAACACCTTTGTTGACTGTGTTGCCAGAATAAAAGGATCATTTTTATACCAGCATTTTCCAATATTGATGCTTTTGAAATGTCCATCATATTTAAGTCCTGTCTTTTTGGCATCCAGATCAAACCAAACACAATGAAATAAGACAACTTAACGATTGACACCTTGGGTAGAGTTATACTGCAACTTGATGATTTCTTTCAGTTGACCATAGAAGTCAATGATCTCCTCTTCTCCATCGCCGTTGACTTCACTATCGTTGGTTCCCTCAACCATGACTCCACTGTTTTGCGCCCTATTATTCTTCTCACGGTCCATTGTGTGGTACTGGACACCCTCAACAACACATGCTGAATATGATAAGACTCCAGAAGCTGGTCCACATGCCAAAGCATAGAGATCATCACTTACCTCTTCTCTCTTCTCCACACGCAAAGAAGTCACATGATTCTGAAACCATCTGGGAAATCCTTTCTCAAGCCTTTCATCAACATTATGACTATCTTCCTGCCGCAATTCTTCCTTGCATAGTCTGCAATGCAAAGGAGAGTGAGTTAAAACATCCTGCCTAAATAAATGGATCAATATAAAATAAATTTTACATGTTTAGAAGAGATCACATACAGGAGATATGGCTGAACCTCAATACAATTATTGAGAACATACCAAACCATCTTGTCATAATCACCCCCAGCATATTTCTTTCTAGAACCTCCAAGTAAATGCACACTATGGTTGAAAACCGACAAATCAATAGCTTGCAGATCAGTGCACTCTCTATTTCTGCCCTCCCGATTAAATCTTTTTTCCACATCGTCCAAGTACCTCAAGCAAAATGTTAGGCACTCATCAACAACATATGCTTCTGCAATCGATCCTTCAGGTCTGTCCATGTTCCTCACATAACGCTTACAAGTAAGTAGCCTTCTCTCAATTGGATACATCCATCCGTACTGCATCGGGCCTCTAAGAATTGCCTCATCTGGTAAATGAACGGCTAGATGCACCATGTCATCAAAGAAAGCTGGAGGAAAAATCTTCTCTAGTTTGCAAAGAATAACTAGGAATTCTTCCTTAAGTCTTTCTAAAACATCTAGCTTCAAAGTTTTGCAACACAGTTCTCTAAATTTTTTTCCCAAATCAGCGACACCTTCATATATCTCATTATCCATGATTCCACGGATACCAACTGGTATAAGTCTTTGGAGGAGGATATGGCAATCATGGGTTTTCAGTGATTGAAGCTTGCATCCATCAGGACTAACACATTTTGCTAAGTTAGTATCATACCCATATGCAAATCTCACTTGTCTTATAAATTCATAGAATGCAAGCTTCTGTTCTTTTTTCATTGTGTACCATGCTTCTAGCAAACCAACTGGATTTCCATCCTCATCACGGTCGAGGTGTAAATCTGGTCTTATACCCATGTCTTCCAAATCAAGCCTAGCACTAGCCGTATCCTTTGTCTTATCATCAATGTTAAGAAATGTCCCAAGCAGGTTGTCACATATGTTTCTGTCGATGTGCATTACATCAAGATTATGCCTTAGTTTCAAATCTATCCAGTATGGCAGGTCCCACAAACAAACCCTCCGTTTCCAGCATTGACCGGCATCTTTACGCTTTCTTTTCTTGTTTTGAGGATGGTTTCCTGGTCTCACATCTTTGACATTCTCCAATTGTAGCAGCAGCTCTTCTGTACTGAATTCCTCTGGCTTGTCACGGTTTTCACTCTTACCATTAAAAGCTTTGCTTCTTCGCCAGTGATGCGCTCAAGGAAGAAAACAACGATGTCCAATATAACATATCTTGTTTCTTATCCTCTGTGAGTAGGGATCTTTGTCACAGTGCAAACACACATAGTAGCCACTCATGACTCTTCCTGACAGAGTGCTCAATTCTGGATAATCATGGATGCACCATAGGACTGCTGCACGTAGATTAAATTTTTTCACTTAAGGCATCATAGGTATTTACACCCTTCCAAAGCTCAAGCAACTCTTCGATGAGAGGCTCCAAGAACAAATCAAAATCCTTCCCTGGAGAATTTGGACCGGGTATAAGTAAGGCCATCATGAGGTTGCACTGATCCATACATGCCCATGGTGGCAGGTTATAAGGCATCACAAATACAGGCCACATGCTGTAGGAAGCACTCATTTTTCCAAACGGATTAAACCCATCTGTACCAATGCCAATTCTCTGGTTCCGTGCATCTTCAGCAAAATCTCTATGTTTTTTTATCAAAGTCTTTCCATGCTTCACCGTCAACTGGATGGCTTATTTCATTTTCCACGGGTTTCTTCTTCAGATTGTGCCATTGTACCTCTTCCAATGACTTCTTCAAAGAATACATCCGCTGCAACCTCGGGATCAATGGGAAATGTCTCAGTACTTTCATCGGAATCTGTTTTTTCCCATCTGAGTCCTTCCATCTCGATGCACCACATACCGGACATTCGTCATGGTTGGCATATTGTTTTCTGAAAAGGACACAATTATTTGGGCACACATGGATTGAATCATAGCCTAGCCCCAATGCACGGATAAATTTTAGTGCTTCATCATAAGATTTGGGAATCGAGCACTTCGGGAATGACTTGGCCAACAATGCGAGTATTGCATTAAATGCAGCACTGGAGATCCGATAGAAAGACTTGATGTGGAGTAACTTCACGACAAATGAAAATCTTGAAGTTTCAGACCCTTCATAAAGTGAGCACTTTGCCTCTTCTATCACTTTTGCAAACTTTGATTGCTGTCTACCCGTGTCCTCCGATCCATACAGATCCTTTATCATGTCAGGAATTCTATCACCTTCATATAGATCCTCCTCCTCCAAACGAACATCCTTTTCAGCAACATCTACCATGATATCAGTAGCTCCATCCACATGATGTGCATCTGCATCAGCTTCAACATTTAATGGTTCTCCATGATGAATCCACCTATCATATGTGCTAGACATCCCATAAATAAGAATATGATCCTCCACATTCCCTTGAGGTTCTTGTTTACCATCGAGACATTTGTGGCACGGGCAAAGAATTTGAGCATCCTCGGCATAGGTTTCACGAACGAAATTCATGAACTCTTTCACTCCATTGATGTATTCTTCGGAAAATTTCCTAGCTTTCATCCAACTTCTGTCCATCTGCCAATGAATAAAAAAGGCTACAATTTAGGAATTGAATTACACAGACCCAAAGTAGCTAACACAATGGTTTTGGAATACCATAGTATTTTAAAAACTTTGCTGCCAAGAGGTTTACGCCGCGCAGAACTTGCGTCTTTTCTGCCTTTCATTCACGAATTTACTTCCAGTACAACAAAGGAAACGGGCTCATGGCCCCAAACTACACACCACCACCGATTGTGGTGCTCGTGCCATCCCACGAGCGATCAGAGGGGGCGCCAGACTCGATCTTGACGCTAACTAACTCGAGCTATGTAGACTTGGGTTTATTTAGAAAACGACCTCAAACTACTGAAGAAATTGACGAAACTTACGAAACTGAAGAAATAAACACTAGCTACTATAGACTTGGGTTTATTCAGCAGATATGACGATGATCGAAAGAGTAGATTTTTCACATAACAATTGATAATGTAATATCATGCATATGTGTAAGATGGAAAATTTTCTCAAATTTTGAACCATTAATAATGTAATATCGATGCAAAGTTGAGATGGCAGGTAAACATATAGTAGAGTTACAATAGGCCACAGTAGAGTTGAGATGATTTAAGTACGCCACAATACGCCACAGTATTTTAATATCATGCACGGGAGTACTTTTCCCCACACAAATGATCAGAGAATGAAAAGAGCTACAATACTCAGGAGTAAGCTTGTGTGCTGAGTGAGAACAGCAGCTTCAGAGCACTTACCTGTAGCTTCAAAATAGAAGCTTTGTTCGGCTGCAGCACTTAGAAACGGAGATGACGCCGCCCTACGCAGCCCGCTCTGGAGATGACGCCGTCCGCCGCCGTCTGTACTCCGCAGATGACGCCCTCTGCCGCCGGGCGCTGCCTGCCACCCGATGATGGACGGCCACGGCGCCGCACTCTCCCTGCTTGGTGCAGATGATGGTCAGCTGCGGCGCCGCCCGCTGCGTGGCCGGCGTAGGTGATGGTCGGCCGTGGCGCCGCCCGCTGTCAGCCGCGCCGCCGCCGAACACGATTGTGGATTCTTTTTCTAGGTTTCGTTTCTAAGTCATGGAATTGGCCCTGTTTTTATTTCTTTTGTTCAGAAAAAGGGACACGTCCAGTTTTGGCCCAAAGAAGGCCCACTCGTCACGTATATGTCCGGTTAAAAGATTCGCAATCGCAATGTAAACAAATTGCATGATGAGGTCTAACTGGTAAGTGGCTGTTTGGATGAGTGATTAATCTTTGGTTCGAGTTTGGTGCAGCCCTTTTTGTTTATCAACTTTACTTAATTAAATTACTAAATTTTATCTACTCACCCTCATCTCCTATGATTATTCACAACTAGGAACTCCACGTAGACAAAATTGCTGAGTTGTCATCTCCTCACCCTCATCAAGTTTTTATGATGATATATTTTGGTCATTATGCACTGAAATAAGGTAGTATGCACCATTCACATCTTTATGACCTTTCTATGAAATCAACTAACGACCTTTTGGCTGTGAATTGTCATGAGATTATAGGGTTTGAGCCCTTCTACACCCTTCATGACTAATTTTTGAATTTTGGTCATGGATCTATGACCAATTAAACCACGATCACTAATTTTTGTCATAGATGAGCATTTTTCTTGTAGTGAAAATACATACGGATCTGAATGTGATCGACCCGTTGACTAAATGTCTCTCACAAGCAAAACATGATCACACCTTAGTACTCTTTGAGTGTTAATCACATAGTGATGTGAACTAGATTATTGACTCTAGTGAACCCTTTGGGTGTTGGTCACATGGCGATGTGAACTATGGGTGTTAATCACATGAAGATGTGACCTATTGGTGTTAAATCACATGGCGATGTGAACTAGATTATTGACTTTAGTGCAAGTGAGAGACTGAAGGTAATATGCCCTAGAGGCAATAATAAAGTTGTTATTTATATTTCCTTATATCATGATAAATGTTTATTATTCATGCTAGAATTGTATTAACTGGAAACTTGATACATGTGTGGATACATAGACAAAACATTGTGTCCCTAGTAAGCCTCTACTAGACTAGCTAGTTAATCAAAGATGGTTAAGTTTCCTAGCCATAGAAATGTGTTGTCATTTGATGTATGGGATCACATCATTAGGAGAATGATGTGATGGACAAGACCCATCCGTTAGCATAGCATAATGATCGTTAAGTTTTATTGCTATTGCTTTCTTCACAACTTATATATATTCCATTGACTATTATATTATGCAACTCCCGGATGCCAGAGGAATGCCTTATGTGCTATCAAACGTCACAACGTAACTAGGTGATTACAAAGATGCTCTACAGGTATCTCTGAAGGTGTTTGTTGGGTTGGCATAGACCGAGATTAGGATTTGTCACTCTGAGTATTGGAGAGGTATCTCGGACCTCTCGGTTATGCACATCATAATAAGACTTGCAAGCAATGTGACTAATGAGTTAGTTACGGGATGATGCATTACAGAACGAGTAAAGAGACTTGTCGGTAACGAGATTGAACTAGGTATGGAGATACCGACGATTGAATCTCAGGCAAGTAACATACAGATGACAAAGGGAATAATGTATGTTGTCATTATGGTACGACCGATAAAGATCTTCGTATAATATCTGGGAACCAATATGAGCATCCAGGTTCCGCTATTGGTTATTGACCAGAGAGGTGACTCGATCATGTCTACAAAGTTCTCGAACCTGTAGGGTCTGCACGCTTAACGTTCGATGACGTTGTATTATATGAGTTATGTGATTTGGTGATCGAATGTTGTTTGAAGTCCCAAATGAGATTACAGACATGACGAGGAGTCTCGAAATGGACGAGAGGTAAAGATTCATATATAGGACGATAGTATTTGGACACCGGAAGTG
>NC_041386.1:218294417-218334988 GCF_002162155.2 Triticum dicoccoides | reverse complement strand
GCACCCCCCTTGATGGCTGAATAGGAAGGGGAAAGGAAAAGGGGAAGAGAGAAGGAAGGGGAGGAAATTCGGCCTCCCCCTTCCTTCCCTCCTCTCTCCTTTCCTTCCCTCTCCAGAAAAGATGGTAAAGGGGGAGGCCAAATTGGACAAGTCCCCCAAGTAGGATTCCTCCTACTTGGGGAACCCCATGGCTGCCCCCCTCCCCCTCTCACCTATATATATGTGGGGAGCGGGTGCCTAGAACACACAAAAAAACATTGTTAGCCGTGTGCGGCGCCCCCCTCCATAGTTTACGCCTTCGATCATATTGTCGTAGTCCTTAGGTGAAGCCCTGCGTGGATCACTTCACCAAAACCGTCACCACGCCGTCGTGCTAATGAAACTCTCCCTGAACACTTTGCTGGATCAAGAGTTCGAGGGACGTCATCGAGCTGAATGTGTGCAGAACTCGGAGGTGTCGTACGTTCGGTACTTGATCGGTTGAATTGAGAAGACGTTCGACTACATCAACTGTGTTAATCTAACACTTCTGCTTTCGGTCTATGAGGGTACATGGACACACTCTCCCCCTCTCGTTGCTATGCATCTCATAGATAGATCTTGTGTGATTGTAGGAATTTTTTTGAAATTGCATGATACGTTCCCCAACAATCTACTACCTCGACACCTTGCTGGATCAAAAAGGCGTGGGACTTCAGCGAGCTGAACGTGTGCAGAACTCGGCGGTGTCGTACATTCGTTACTTGATCGATTGTAGCTAGAAGAAGTTCGACTACATCAACCACGTTGTCAAACGCTTCCGCTTAGGATCTATGAGGGTACGTAGACACACTCTCCCCCTCGTTGCTATGCATCTCCATGGATAGATCATTGCATGTGTGTAGAAAAAAATCCATGAAACATTTCCCAAGAATGGCATCATGAGCCAGGTCTATGCATAGATGATATGCACGAGTAGAACACAAAGAGTTGTGGGAAGTGATAGTCATATTGTTTACCACCAACGTCTTATTTTGATTCGACGGTTTTGTGGGATGAAACGGCCCGGACCAACCTTACACGTCCACGCACATGAGACCGGTTCCACCGAAAGACATGCAACTAGTTTTGCATAAAGGTGGCTGGTGGGTGTCTGTTTCTCCTACTTTAGTTTAATAGAATTTGACTGCGGCCGGTCCACGAAGATGGTTAAAACAGCAAACTTGACGAAACACCGTTGTGGTTTTGATGCGTACGTAAGAACAGTTCTTGCTAGAAGCCCTTAGCGGCCACGTCAAACTTGCAACAACAAAGTTGAGGACGTCTAACTTGTTTTTGTAGGGCATGTTGTGATGTGATATGGTCAAGACATGATGTGATAAACGTTATTGTATGAGATGATCATGTTTTGTAAGATATCCGACAACCAGCAGGAGCCTTATGGTTGTATCTTTATTGTATGAAAATGCAAATGCCATGTAATTGCTTTACTTTATCACTATGTGTTAGTGATAGTTGTAGAAGCAATAGTTGGCGAGACGACCACGACACTATGATGTCACTTGAAGCTACGTCTGTATTTCCCCAAAAGGAAGGGATGATACAACACAGCGGCGGTAGGTATTTCCCTCATATATGAAATCAAGGTTATCGAACCAGTAGGGGAACCAAACAACACAATGTAAACAGCCCTTGCACACAAATAACAAATACTCGCAACCCGACGTGTTAAAGGGGTTGTCAATCCCTTTCGGGTAACGGTGCCAAAAATTGGTGCATTGACGGGAGAAAGTTGTAAATAATAATAGATCGAACACCAGATAAATTAAATTGTAGCAAGGTATTTTTGTATTTTTGGTTTAGTAGATCTGAAAATAAAAGCAAAGGAAAATAGATCGCAAAGGCAAATAATAAGAGAAAGAGACCCGGGGGCCATAGGTTTCACTAGTGGTTTCTCTCGAGAAAAATAGCAAATGATGGGTAAACAAATTACTGTTGGGCAATTGATAGAACTTCAAATAATCATGACGATATCCAGGAAATGATCATTAATAGGCATCACGTACAAGATTAGTAGACCGACTCCTGTCTGCATCTACTAATATTACTCCACACATCGACCGCTATCCAGCATGCATCTAGTGTATTAAGTTCATGGAGAAACGGAGTAATGCAATAAGAACGATGACATGATGTACATAAGATCTATCTATGTAGAGATAGACCCCATCGTTTTATCCTTAGTAGCAATGATACATACGTGTCGGTTCCCCTTCTGTCAATGGGATCAAGCACCATAAGATCGAACCAACTACAAAGCACCTCTTCCCTTTGCAATATAAATGGATCAAGTTGGCCAAACAAAACCCAAATATCGGAGAAGAAATACAAGGCTATAAGAAATCATGCATAAAAGAGATCAAAGAAACTCAAATACTTTCATGCATACAATAAGATAGATATGATCATAAACTCAAAGTTCATCCGATCCCAACAAACACACCACAAAAAGAGTTACATCATATGGATCTCCAAGAGACCAGTGTATTGAGAATCAAACGAGAGAGAGGAAGCCATATAGCCACTAACTACGGAGCCGAAGGTCTACAAAGAGCAACTTACGCATCATCGGAGAGGCACCAACGGAGGTGGTGAACCCCATCCATGATGGTGTCTAGATTGGATCTGGTCGTTCTGGACTCTGCGGCGGCTGGAATTGATTTTCATCGACTACCCTAGGGTTTTTGGAATATTAGGGTATTTATAGATAAAGAGGTGGTCCGGAGGGCACCCGAGGTGGGAACAACCCACCAGGGCACGCCTGGGCCTCCTAGCGCGCCCTGGGTGGTTGTACTCTCCTCAGAGCACCCCCAGGCGCAAACTTGGCCCATTAGGTGTCTTATGGTCCATAAAAAATCTCCATAATGTTTTGCTGCATTTGGACTCTATTTGGTATTGATTTTCTATGATGTAAAACGCATGCAAAAATAGCAACTGGCACTTGGCACTATGTCAATAGGTTAGTACCAAAAAATGATATAAAATGATTATAAAACATCCAAGATTGGTAATATAACAGCATGGAGCGATCAAAAATTATAGATACGTTGGAGACGTATCACACTACGATGGAGATCAAGGTGTCGAGCCAGTGACGATGGAGATCATGACGATGCTTTGGAGATGGAGCTCAAAAGCACAAGATGATGATGGTCATATCATGTCACATATTTAGATTGCATGTGATCTTTATCTTTTATGCATCTTATTTTGCTTAGTATGGCGGTAGCATTATAAGATGATCCCTTAACTAAATTTCGAGGTAACAGTGTTCTCCCTGAGTATGCACCATTGCTACAGTTCGTCGTGTGGAGACACCGTGTGATGATCGGGTGTGATAGACTCTACGTTCACATACAACGGGTAGAAGACAGTTTTGCACATGCGGAATACTTGTGTTAAACTTGACGAGCCTAGCATGTACAGACATGTCCTCAAAACATTGGAGACTGAAAGTTCAAACTAGAATCATATAGTAGATATGATCAACATAGAGATGGTCACCATTGATGACTACTCCATCTCACGTGATGATCAGACATGGTTTAGTTGATTTGGATCACGAATCATTTAGATAACTTGAGGGATGTCTATCTAAGTGGGATTTCTTAAGTAATTTGATTAATTGAACTTAATTTATCATGAACTTAGTCCTGATAGTATTTGCATATCTGTGTTGTAGATCAATGGCCCATGCTACCGTTCCCCTGAATTTTAATGCGTTCCTAGAGATGATGGTAGAAACTACACGGACTAGGTCCATAACTTGAGGATTATCCTCATTGCTGCACAGAAGAATTATGTCCTTGATGCACCACTAGGTGAAGGGCCTGCTGCAGGAGCATATGCTGATGTTTTGAACGTCTAGCAAGCTTGATCTGAGTGACTACTCAATAGTTCAAAGCTGGACCTAAGCCTGAAACTGAGTGCTTCTACTGCAAAGGGACTGGTCACTAGAAGCGGAACTTCCCCAAGTATTTGGCGGATAAGAAGCATGGCAAAGTGAACAAAGGTATATTTGATATACATGGTATTGATGTGTACCTTACTAATACTCGTAGTAGCTCCAGGGTATTTGATACTAGTTTAGTTGCTCATATTTGTAACTCAAAACAGGAGCTATGGATTAAATGAAGATTAGCTAAGGATGAGGTGACGATGCGCGTCGGGAATGGTTCCAAGGTCGATGTGATCGCCGTCGGCACGCTGCCTCTACATCTACCTTTGGGATTAGTTTTAGACCTAAATAACTAATATTTGGTGCTAGCATTGAGCATGAACATTATATCAGGATCTTGTTTAGTGTGAGTCGGTTATTTAATTAAATCAGAGAATAATGGTTGTTCTATTTATGTGAGTAATATCATTTATGGTCATGCACCCGTGAAGAGTGGTCTATTTTTGTTAAATCTCAATTGTGGTGATACACATATTCATAATATTGATGCCAAAAGATGGAAAGTTGATAATGACAGTGCAACATATTTGTGGAACTGTCATTTAGGTCATATTGGTGTAAAGCGCATTTAGAAACTCCATGCAGATGGGCTGTTGAAATCACTTTATTATGAATCATTTGATACTTGTGAACCATGCCTCCTGGGCAAGATGATTAAAACTCCGTTCTTTAGAACAATAGAGCGAGCCAATGAATTATTGGAAATAATACATACTGACGTATGCGGTCCAATGAGTGTTGAGGCACGTGGTAGGTATCGTTATTTTATAACCTTCATAGATGATTTGAGCAGATATGGGTATATCTACTTAATGAAACACAAGTCTAAAACATTTGAAAAGTTCAAAGAATTTTAGAGTGAAGTGGAGAATCATTGTAATAAGAAAATAAAGTTACTACAATCTGGTCATGAAGGTGAATATTTGAGTTATGAGTTTGGCCTTCATTTAAAACAATGTAGAATAGTTACACAACTCACCCCACCTGGAACACCACAGCGTAATGGTGTGTCCGAATGTCATAACTGTACTTTATTAGATATGGTGCGGTCTATGATGTCTCGTACTATTTACCACTATCATTTTGGGGTTATGCCTTAGAGACTACTGCATTCACGTTAAATCGGGCACCGTCTAAATCTGTTGAGACGACACCGTATGAACTCTGGTTTGGCAAGAAACCTAAGATGTCGTTTCTTAAAGTTTGGGGTTGCAACACTTATGTCAAAAGGCTTCAGCCTGATAAGCTCGAACCCAAATCAGAGAAGTGTGTCTTCATAGGATACCCAAGGAAACAATTGGGTACACATTCTACCACAGATCCGAAGGCAAGATATTTGTTGCCAAGAATGGAACCTTTGTAAATGAGTTTCTCTTGAAAGAAGTGAGTGGGAGGAAAGTAGAACTTGGTGAGGTAGTTGTACCTTCTCTAAATTTGGAAAGTAGCTCATTAGAGAAATCCGTTCCCATGATGCCTACACCAACTAGAGAGGAAACTAATGATGATGATCATGAAACTTCAGATCAAGTTACTACTGAACCTGGTAGGTCAACCAGAGCACGATCTGCACCAAAGTTGTACGGTAATCCTATTCTGGAAGTCATGTTACTAGACCATGGCAAACCTACGAACTATGAAGAAGCTATGATGAGCCCAAATACCGATAAATGGCTTGAGGCCATGAAATTTGAGATAGGATCCATGTATGAGAACAAAGTATGGACTTTGGTGGACTTGCTCAATAATCAGCGAGCCATAGAGAATGAATGGATCTTCAAGAAGAAGACTGGCGCTGAGGGTAATGTTACTTTCTACAAAGCTCGACTTTTCACGAAAGGCTTTTGTCAAGTTCAAGGAATTGACTACGATGAGACTTTCTCACCCGTAGCGATGCTTAGGTCTATCCGAATCATGTTAGCAATTATTGCATTTTATGATTATGAAATCTAGAAAATGGACGTCAAAACTGCATTCCTTAATGGATTTCTTAAAGAAGAGTTGTATATGATGCAACCAGAAGGTTTTGTCGATCCTAAAGCTGCTAACAAAGTGTGCAAGCTCCAGCGATCCATCTATGGATTGGTGCAAGCATCTCGGAGTTGGAATATACGCTTTCATGAGGTGATCAAAGCATATGGTTTTATACAGACTTTCGAAGAAGCCTGTATTTACAAGAAAGTGAGTGGGAGCTATGTAGCATTTCTAATATTATATGTGGGTGACATATTATTGATTTGAAATGATGTATAATTTCTGGATAGCGTAAAAGGATACTTGAATAAGAGTTTTTCAATGAAAGACCTCAGTGAAGCTACTTATATATTGGGCATCAAGATCTATAGAGATAGATCAAGACACTTAATAGGACTTTCACAAAGCACATACCTTGACAAAGTTTTGAAGAAGTTCAAAATGGATTAGTCAAATAAAGGGTTCTTGCTTGTGTTGCAAGGTGTGAAATTGAGTCAGACTCAATGCCCAGCCACTACAAAAGATAGAGAGAAAATGAAAGTCATTCCCTATGCCCCAGCCATAGGTTCTATCATGTATGCTATGCTGTGTACCAGACCTGATGTGTGCCTTGCCATAAGTCTGGCAAGGAGGTACCAAAGTATTCTAGGAGTGGATCACAGGACAGCGGTCAAGAACATCCTGAAGTACCTGAAAAGGACCAAGGATATGTTTCTCATTTATGGAGGTGACAAAGAGCTCATCGTAAATGGTGACGTCGATGCTAGCTTAGTCCCTGATACGGATGACTCTAAGTCAAAAACCGGATACGTATTTATATTGAATGGTGGAGCTGTCAGTTCGTGTAGTTTCATGCAGAGCGTCGTGGCAGGATCTACGTCTGAAGCGGAGTACATAGCTGCTTCGGAAGCAACAAATGAAGGAGTCTGGACTAAGGAGTTCATATCCGATCTAGGTGTAATACCTAGTGCATCGAGTCCAATGCAAATCTTTTGTGAGAATACTGGAGCAATTGCCTTAGGGAAGAAATCTAGATTTCACAAAAGAACCAAACACATCAAGAGAAGCTTCAACGCCATCCGTGATCAAGTCAAGGAGGGAGACATAGAGATTTCTAAAATACATATAGATCTGAATGTAGCAGACACATTTACTAAGCCTCTTCCACGAGCAAAACATGATCAGCACCAAGACTCCATGGGTGTTAGAATCATCAGAATGTAATCTAGATTATTGACTCTAGTGCAAGTGGATGACCGAAGGAAATATGCCCTAGAGGCAATAATAAAGTTTTTATTTTGTATTTCCTTATTCATGATAAATTTTTATTATTCATGCTAGAATTGTATTGATCGGAAACCTAAATACATGTGTGAATACCTAGACAAACACTGTGTCCCTATTGAGCCTCTACTTGACTAGCTCATTGATCAAAGATGGTTAAGGTTTCCTGACCATGGACATGAGTTGTCATTTCATAACGGGATCACATCATTAGGAGAATGATGTGATGGACAAGACCCATCCGTTAGCTTAGCATAATGATCATTTAGTTTTATTGCTATTGTTTTCTTCATGTCAAATACATATTCTTTTGACTATGAGATTATATAACTCCCGAATACCGGAGGAATGCCTTGTGTGCTATCAAACGTCACAACATAACTGGGTGATCATAAAGATGCACTACAGGTATCTCCGAAGGTGTTTGTTCAGTTGGCATAGATCGAGATTAGGATTTATCACTCCGAGTATCGGAGAGGTGTCTCTGGGCCCTCTCGATAATACACATCATAAGCTTGTAAGAAAACGACTAAGGAGTTGGTCATGAGGCGATGTATTACAGAATGAGTAAAGAGACTTGCCAGTAACGAGATTGAACTAGGTATGCAGATACTGATACGTCTCCAACGTATCTATAATTTTTTATGGTTCCATGTTATTATCACTTGTACATCAACGTGTTATACAAGTTTTTAACCCTTCAAGTGAGTGTGGGCGGTAGGGGGGGTCCTTCCCACACGACCTAGAAACCGTCGGGTAAAGGCCCTCCTAGCTCACTGGCTGGGGCAAAATGAGCTCGTGTGCGATCTGGCAGGGCATCGAAACCCAATTGTTTCCGCTGGTATGTACATCCCACACAGTGAAACCCAAAAAAACATTTCCGTTCGTATGTATATCACACACAATTCTTTGTGTGGAAACGTTTGTGCAAGGTGGCCTAACACAAAATAGTTCGCTGCTGGAAGCCGTGTGTGATTGTTAGTTGATTGAACACGCCTACTTCCTAGAAACCATGTGGGTTGTTTTAGTTCATCACCCATGGTGCTGTCTGAGTAACCGTCTGCAATAGAAAACCCCAATAAGCTAGGTAATTAGCCTATTATTGATAATCCATGTACTAATCAAATTGATATTTCTTATAAAACACACCATATATTTCATATCTATATAACAGCAACCAGGATTTCATAATCGAATTACATCAAATAGCTCCGGCACCTAGTTATTCCATTACACAATAGAACCAAGTTTCACATGCAACATCAAAAACATTGGGAAAGTAGCATCATACATGGTAAATAGACAGATGAATGTCATCTGGGAAACTGCAGAAGCAAAAGGCAAATATTGAGCCTTCAGTGATGTTGAATGTCCTTGCAACTTTAGGCCAGTGGCTATGGATAATTGCCCACCCATCCTTCGTCCTCTTCATCAAGACTTCAATATTGTACCATGGGTGTTGAATGAATACCTTCCTCGCTTCTTGACCATGCAGGTGGTTTGAGAGGTAATGATTGGTGAACTGCTTTGAAAAGTACTAAAAACAAAGATATGCATAAATCGCTGTTATAAATTTTGAAATGGCGCAAGGGGTAAAAACAAGGTAAAAGAGTTAGTACCATCCTATAGTTGACTGATATCTTCTTCATTGTGCAAAGAAAGATCTTGTTGTTATTCGTCGCAAGTTTCTTCATCCTAACAATATTTCTGAGTTTCTTGACTTGACTAATATTCATGGACATCTCATTTCCGCATATGCAAAATGGGTCGAACAGTGGGTCTAAGCCTCTGACAGCAGGACCTACATGTGATTGTAAGAAACCTAAATATTAGAATGATTCATGTAACTGCACAATAATGTGCTATTAGCCAAAGGACCATGCTTGAACAAACCTTGGTGGTAAACCGCAGTGTCTCCCATTGTTTCCCTGCTACACACATAAGTAAGATCTTGATCAGGTTAACTGAGAGTTGCCATACTATCAGTAGAATATGTATTGAGTACAACCAAATTCGATTGGTGTCACATGCATAACAATTCAAAATTGTACCCACAGAAAATGAAAATCAAATTACAGAACTAAAGCAAACAATTAAATGGACAGCAGAACAAATGAACCAAAATAGTTAACTGAGCATGACATTGCATAATAGAAACATGTACTAGAAGATAAGACAGTTAACAAAACAAAGAATGCTTGAGAATAGTACTACGAAATGTAGCAATTGTTGGACCAAAGTATTGAGTGAACATTACATTTCAGATGACCAAACTTTTAATTGAACATCAGATTGCATATAACATTACAGAGGACAGATCACTAGAAGGCACTAGTGGTGGCCTCGAGAAAACAACACCAACTGTATTTTAAAGTAGACAACCGCGTGGCTGTGTCGACGGTGGCCTCGAAGACGAGGTGCTCCTCCAAGATCTGGCGGTCGACACGCTTGGCAGTCATAGCGACCGCGTGCGCGCGTGCAGCCCCATGCTACTGAGCACCATGTTATACTGCATGCAAAATGGTTGTGGGCGGTGCTTATTTGGAGGAGGGGGATAGTGATTTCAACGGCAGGTGTAGCATCGTTGGTCAGGGCATGTGGGATGGGAAAGGAGGAGGATGGTGTGGGTAGGGTGTTGATTACCTGACCATATCGACAAGGCCGCGCAGCAAGAAGAAGAGTCGGCAGCGAGGAGGCCACATAGCAAGAAGAAGGGTCCTCGGAGAGGAGGTGGCACTGCAAGAAGACGGATCGCCGGCGAGGAGGCGGCTCTGCAAGAAGAATGGTAGCCATCGAGGAGGCGGTGCTGCAAGAAGAAGGATCGCCGGTGAGGAGGTAGAGCTACCAGTAACCAGCAGGGAAGGTTTGAACTTGGAAAGCAAGGAGGAATAGTGGAAATGTGGTTTTTAGTGGGAGGGAGGGGCGGGGAGAAAGAAATTTCCACGGTGGAAAAATTTTCGATAGGTGTCGGCGTTCTGGGAACGGGGGTCCCTAGACTTCCCTACCTGCGGCCCATAGCGTGGCCCTGCGAGCGGGCCCGTATGGCCCATCTTCACCAGCAAGGACTCAAGACCCTCGCGAGGTGACAAGCCTCGTGAGGCGGATGACACAAGACCTCCTCAGGGCGGCCTCTATAAATAGGACTAGCCACCACCATAGCTAGGGAGATCGATCAATCGGTCGGACAAAGAGAGACCAGGACAACCACGAGTTCACCAAGCACCAGAACACCTCTCCTCAGGAGGCTGTTCTTCCCTTGTACTATTCATCCTCAGCCCAAGAGGCAATCCACCACACCACACTGGAGTAGGGTATTACACCACAATGGTGGCCCGAACCAGTATAAATCTTGTGTCCTTCGTGTTGTGAGTTCGTCGAGTTAGCCCGTAAGATCTTAGTAAAGCTAGGACGTGGATCGGTAGGGGGGAGATCTTTCTGCGCACCCCAGTGTTCAAACCTTGAGGGTTTTGTCGGAACCCATGATCCTACATTTGGTGTGCCAGGTAGGGGGGCGCCGGACTTTTTCTTCCGTCAATTCGCGCTCCACCATAATCGCGCCCATTCTCCATGGCTGGCGCCGCTCCGCGGGCTGGATCTATGGACGCCCACATTGGCGCTCGGGGGCTCCGAGTCGTTGCTCCTACCCTGCGGTAGGTGAACTGGCCACCCAAGTTCAAGTCGGAGATGCCGCCGCGCTACGACGGTACAGCGGACCCATCGGCTTTCCTGGTCGCATGTGAGGAAGCCGACCTTAAGGACAGGGCAATTACAAGGTCATGGCCAACTGGCTTCCCATGGCCCTCACTGGTGCACCGCGGGCCTGGCTGCTCAACCTCCCCGGATCCACGGTGGCGTCCTGGGAGGAGTTGCGCGGCCTCTTTGTTGCGCACTACAGGGCACTGGCGCACCACGCGGTTGCGGCCCTCCTCGGCGTCTCGCAAGCACCACTGAGGAGTTTTGAAGAAGTTCAAAATGGATTAGTCAAAGAAAGGGTTCTTGCTTGTGTTGCAAGGTGTGAAATTGAGTGAGACTCAATGCCCAGCCACTTCAAAAAGATAGAGAGAAAATGAAAGTCATTCCCTATGCCCCAGCCATAAGTTCTATCATGTATGTTATGCTGTGTACCAGACCTGATGTGTGCCTTGCCATAAGTCTGGCCGGGAGGTACCAAAGTAATCTAGGAGTAGCGAAGAAATCTAGATTTCACAAAAGAACCAAACACATCAAGAGACGCTTCAACTCCATTCATGATCAAGTCAAGGAGGGAGACATAGAGATTTGCAAAATACATATAGATCTGAATGTAGCACACACATTGACTAAGCCTCTTCCATGAGCAAAACATGATCAACACCAAGACTCCATGGGTGTTAGAATCATTACAATGTAATCTAGATTATTGACTCTAGTGCAAGTGGGTGACTGAAGGAAATATGCCCTAGAGGCAATAATAAAGTTGTTATTTTAAATTTCCTTATTCATGATAAATGTTTATTATTCATGCTAGAATTGTATTGATCGGAAACCTAAATACATGTGTGAATACATAGACAAACGTTGTGTCCCTACTGAGCCTCTACTTGACTAGCTCGTTGATCAAAGATAGTTAAGGTTTCCTGACCATGGACATGAGTTGTCATCTCATAACGGGATCACATCATTAGGAGAATGATGTGATGGACAAGACCCATCCGTTAGCTTAGCATAATGATTGTTTAGTTTTATTGCTATTGCTTTCTTCATGTCAAATACATATTCCTTTGACTATGAGATTATACAACTCCCGAATACCAGAGGAATGCCTTGTGTGCTATCAAACGTCACAACATAACTGGGTGATCATAAAGATGCTCTACAGGTATCTCTGAAGGTGTTCGTTGAGTTGGCATAGATCGAGATTAGGATTTATCACTCCGAGTATCAGAGAGGTGTCTCTGGGCCCTCTCGGTAATACACATCATAAGCGACTAAGGAGTTGGTCACGAGGCAATGTATTATAGAATGAGTAAAGAGACTTGCCAGTAACAAGATTGAACTAGGTATGTAGATAATGATATGTCTCCAACGCATCTATAATTTTTGATTGTTCCATGTTGTTATCACTAGTACATCGACGTGTTATCCAAATGGTTTTTAACCCTCCAAGTGAGTGTGGGTGATAGGGGGTCCTTCCCACACGACCCAGAAACCGTCAGGCATAGGCCCTCCTGGCTCACAGGCTGGGGTAAAATGAGCTCGTGTGCGATCTGGCGGGTCATCGAAACCCAATTATTTCCGCTCGTATGTACATCCCACACGGTGAATCCCAGAAAATCATTTCCATTCGTATGTATATCACACACAATTCTTTCTGTGGAAATGTTTGTGCAAGGTGGACTAACACAAAACAGTTTGCTGCCGGAAGCCGTGTGTGATTGTTAGTTGATTGAACACGCCCACTTTCTAGAAATCGTGCGGGTTGTTTGAGTTCATTGCCCATGGTGCTATCCGAGTAACCGTATGCAATAGAAAACCCCAATAAGCTAGGTAATTAGCCTATTATTGATAATCCATGTACTAATCAAATTGATATTTCTTATAAAACACACCAGATATTTCATATCTGTATAACATCAACCAGGATTTCATAATCGAATTACATCAGATAGCTTCGGCACCTAGTTATGCCATTACACAATAGCACCAAGTTTCACATGCAACATAAAAAACCTTTGGAAAGTAGCATCATAAATGGTAAATAGACATATGAATCTCATCTTGGAAACTGTAGAAGAGAAAGGCAAATATTGAGCCTTAAGTGATGTTGAATGTCCTTGCAATTTTAGGCCAGTGGCTATGGATAATTGCCCGCCCATCCTTCGTCCTCTTCAGGAAGACTTCATTATTGTACCATGGGTGTTGAATGAATACCTTCCTCGCCTCTTGACCATGCAGGTGGTTTGAGAGGAAATGATCGGTGAACTGCTTTGAAAAGTACTAAAAACAAAGATATGCATAAATCGCTGTTATAAATTTTGAAATGGCGCAAGGGGTAAAAACAAGGTAAAAGAGTTAGTACCATCCTATAGTTGACTGATGTCTTCTTCATTGTGCAAACAAAGAT
The DNA here is from genome assembly GCF_002162155.2 of Triticum dicoccoides. Classification (NCBI taxonomy): domain Eukaryota; kingdom Viridiplantae; phylum Streptophyta; class Magnoliopsida; order Poales; family Poaceae; genus Triticum; species Triticum dicoccoides. The sequence continues at coordinate 218,321,633 of NC_041386.1, read as the reverse complement.
CTTGTTGTTATTCGTCGCAAGTTTCTTCATCCTAACAATCTTTCTGAGTTTCTTGACTTGACTGATATTCATGGACATCTCATTTCCCCATACGCAAAATGGGTTGAATAGTGGGTCTAAGCCTCTGACAGCCGAACCTACATGTGATTGTAAGAAACCTAAATATTAGAATGATTCATGTAACTGGACAATAATGTGCTATTACCCAAAGGACCATGCTTGAACAAACCTTGATGGTAAACCGCAGTGTCTCCCATTGTTTCCTTGCTACACACATAAGGAAGATCTTGATCAGGTTAACTGAGAGTTGCCATACTATCACTAGAATATGTATTGAGTACAACCAAATTCTATTGGTGTCACATGCATAACAATACAAAATTGTACCCACAGAAAATGAAAATCAAATTACAGAACTAAAAAAACAGTTAAATGGACAGCAGAACAAATGAACCAAAATAGTTAACTGAGCTTGACATTGCAGAATAGAAACATGTACTAGAAGATAAGACAATTAACAAAACAAAGAATGCTTGAGAATAGTACTATGAAATGTAGCAACTGTTGGACCAAAGTGTTGACTGAACATTACATTTCAGAGGACCAAATTGTTAATTGAACATCATATTGCATATTAACATTACAGAGGACAGATCACTAGAAGGCACTGGTAGTGGCCTCGAGAAAACAACACCAACTGTATTTTAAAGTAGACAACCGCATGGTAGTGTAGACGGTGGCCTCGAAGATGAGGTGCTCCTCCAACATCTGGCGGTCGGCATGCTTGGTAGCCATAGCGACCTCATGCGTGCGTGTGGCCCTATGCTATTGAGCACCATGTTATACTGCATGCAAAATGGTTGTGGGCGGCGCTTATTTGGAGGAGGGGGACAGTGATTTCAATGGAAGGTGTAGCGTCGTCGGTCAGGGCATGTGGGATGGGAAAGGAGGAGGATGGTGTGGGTAGGGTGTGGATTACCTGACCATATCAACGAGGCCGCGCAGCAAGAAGAAGGGCCGGCGGCAAGGAAGCCGCGTAGCAAGAAGAAGGGTTGTCGGAGAGGAGGTGGCGCTACAAGAAGAAGGATCACCGGCGAGGAGGCGGCTCTGCAAGAAGAATGGTAGCCAGCAAGGAGGCGGTGCTGCAAGAAGAAGGGTCGCCGGCGAGGAGGCTGAGCTACCAATAAGCAGCAGTGAAGGTTTGAACTTGGAAAGCAAGGAGGAACAGTGGAAATGTGGCTTATAGTGGGAGGGAGGGGCCGGGAGAAAGAACTTTCCACGGTGGAAAAAATTTTCGGCAGGTGTCGGTGTTTTGGGAACGGGGGTCCCCAGACTTGCCTGCCTGCAGCCCACGGCGTGGCCCTACGAGCGGGCCCGTATGCCCATCTTCACTAGCAATGACTCAAGACCCTCACGAGGGGCCAAGCCTCGCGAGGCGGATGACACTAGACCTCCTCAGGAGTGGCCTCTATAAATAGGACTAGCCACCACCTTGGTTAGTGAGATCGATCAATCGGTCGGACAAAGAGAGACCAGGACAACCATGAGTTCACCAAGCACCAGAACACCTCTCCTCAGGAGGTTGTTCTTCCCCTTGTACTATTCATCCTCAGCCCAAGAGGCAATCCACCACACCACACTGGAGTAGGGTATTACACCACAACGGTGGCCCGAACCAGTATAGATCTTGTGTCCTTTGTGTTGTGAGTTCGTCGAGTTAGCCCGTAAGATCTTAGTAAAGCTAGGACATGGATCGGTAGGGGGTAGATGTTCGCGCGCACCCCAGTGTTCGAACCTTGAGGGTTTTGCCGGAACCCGTGATCTGAGATTTGGCACTCCAGGTAGGGGGGAGCCCGAGTTTTTCTTTCGTTGATTCGCGCTCCACCATCATCGCGCCCATTCTCCATGGCTGGCGCCGCTCCGCCGGCTGGATCTATGGGCGCCCACAGTGGCGCTCGGAGGCTCCGAGCCGTTGCTCCTGCCCTGCGGCAGGTGAAGTGGCCACCCAAGTTCAAGCCGGAGATGCCGCCGCGCTACGATGGTGCAGCAGACCCATCGACTTTCCTGCTGGCGTGTGAGAAAGCCATCCTTAAGGCCGGGAGCGACGACAAGGTCATGGCCAACTGGCTTCCCATGGCCCTAATTGGCGCACCGCGCGCCTTGCTGCTCAAACTCCCCGGATCCACGGTGGCGTCCTGGGAGGAGTTGCACGGCCTCTTCGTTGCGCGCTACGTGGCACCGGCGCACCACGCGGTTGCGGCCCTCCTCGGCGGCTCGCAAGCACCACCCTCAGATCGTCACGTCAAGCCGTTCTTTCTCCAGATCAGTGCCGTTTCCAAGCGCTCGGGGGCTCCACTGGGCTGGGCCGCGCTCGAGGCCGACCTCACCTTCGACTCAGGGGATCATCCCGTCTCCACCGTCGGCTCGGGTGCGCTCCCAATGCTTTGCACGCCCACCATCTGCCACATATCCATCACCAAGACGCTCATCGACGGTGGCGCCGGCCTCAACGTGCTCTCCGTCGAGGCCTTCAGCCTTCTTGACGTACCGCTCGAGCGGCTCCGCCCTAGCAAGCCTTTCTCGGGGGTCGGTGGAGGCTCCGCCCGCCCCCTGGTGTAGATCCGCCTCCCAGTCACCTTCGGCACGCGCGGTAACTACCACACCAAGCTCATCGACTTCTACATTGCCCACATCAGCCTCCCATACAATGCCATCCTCGGGTACCCAGCTCTAGCCCAGTTCATGGCAGCACCCAACCGGCTTACAACCTCATGAAGATGCCGGGGAGCAAGGGTGTACTCACCATCAAGGGGGATGCCAAGAAGCCTTGATGATGCTCAAGCTCGCCCTCAAGACTGCTGCAGCAGCACAGCCCTCTGACTCGGACACCTCCAAGGCCAAGGGAGCCGCACCAACCAAGAAGAAGCAGTTTTTCACTCAGGACAAGGCAGAAACCAAGCGAGTGCCAGTCGAGGAGGACGGGTCCTCAGGGGCGACCTTTACCATAGGCGCCAACCTCGAGCCTGATCAGGAGGAGGCGTTGGTGAAGTTCTTGTGCGCAAACAAGGAAGTGTTCGCTTGGGAGCCCGATTAGCTGGTGGGGGTCCCAAGAGAGGTTATAGAGAACCACCTGAAGGTGTGCCCCAATGTACGCCCCGTGAAGCAGAAGGCGAGGCGGCAGTCCACGGAGAAGCAAGCTTTCATCGTCCAAGAAACCCGCAAGCTGGCGGCTGCGGGTGTCATTCGCGAGGTTCGGTACCCAGAGTGGATGGTAAACCCCGTCGTCATCCCCAAGAAAGGTGGGAAGGAGCGGATGTGCATCGACTTCACCTACCTCAACAAGGCCTGCCCCCAAGATCCGTTCCCGCTTCCGCGCATCGACCAGATCATCAACTCCACTGCTGAGTGCGACTTGCTGTGCTTCTTGGATGCGTTCTCAGGATATCACCAGATCAAGATGGCGGTAGAAGTTGTGGAGAAGACGGCCTTCCTAACCCCGTGTGGGGTGTACTACTACACCTGCATGCCTTTCGGACTGTGCAACACAGACGCAACCTTACAGCGGCTCATGCACATCGCCTTGGGCCGGCAGCTCGGGAGGAACGCTAAAGCCTACGTCGACAACATCATGGTGAAGTCTCGGGAGGCGAGGTCCTTGATCCAAGACCTGGAGGAGACCTTTGAAAGCCTCCGCCAGGTGGACTTGCGGCACAACCCGGAGAAGTGCGTGTTTGGCGTCCCTTCTGGCAAGCTGCTGGGCTTCCTAGTGTCCCACAGGGGGATCGCGGCCAACCCAGAGAAGGTCAAGGCCATGACTGCGTTGGGACGCTTTATTTCCGAGCTGGGAGAGCGAGCCCTACCCTTCTTCAAGCTGATGAAGAAGAAGGGCCCATTTGAGTTGACCTCGGAGGTGGATCGAGCATTTCAAGACCTCAAGAGATACCTGACTAGCCCCCAGTGATGGTGGCGTTGTGGCCTCTCGAGCCCCTAGTGCTCTATCTTGCCGCCACTCCCTACTCCGCCAGCGTGGCCCTAGTAGCGGTTCGGAAAGAACACCAAGCCAAGGGTGCGTCACGCCGAGCTACACCCCCAGCAGAGATGACGCGAGACTAGGAGGGCGCCACAAGGGCCGCCGCAGCAACAACAGAAGAGCAAGCTCAGCAGGACGACCCTCTCGAACCCCCAAAGGCCTCGACAAGAGATCAAGCGTCGGGGGCTCCACCACTTCAGGAGGCACCCCAGCTTTTGGAATACACAAGCCTCATCAGCACGCCTATCCTCGTCGAGCACCCGGTATACTTCGTCAGTACGGTGTTACAGGACGCAAGAGCACGGTACCCCATGCCTCAGAAGCCCCTGCTCGCGCTCCTGGTGGCCTCACGAAAGCTGCAGCACTACTTTCAAGGCCACCCCATCAAGGTCGTCTCAGCCTACCCATTGGAGAGAGTGCTTAGGAGCCCCAACTCTGCTGGAAGGTTCGCTGAGTGGAACGTCTAGTTGCAAGCATTCCAGTTGGAGTTCAGCACTACCAGGGTCATCAAGGGAGCCGCACTCGCCGATTTCGTGGCAGAATGGACAGACGCCCCGACGCTTGAAGTGGGCGAAGACCGGTCCCTATCGCCGGGAAGCGAGGCGCCCGACGGCTGGGTCATGTATTTCGATGGTGCCTTCGCGCGCCAGGGCGCCGGGCCTGGAGCAGTACTCATCTCGCCCACTCAGGACAATCTCTACTACACCATGCAGCTCTGCTTCCAGCAGGGCGAGAAGGTCTCCAACAACATTGTAGAATACGAAGGCCTCATAGCTGGCCTGAAGGCTGCAGTGGCACTAGGGGTAAAGTGTCTCACCATCAGGGGTGACTCGCAGCTCCTCGTCAACTTCTCCTACAAGGTATACGAGCCAAGGGACGAACACATGGAAGCATACCTCGCGGAGGTGCGCAAGATGGAGAAACAATTCCTGGGCCTGGAGTTGCAGCACGTGCCCCGTGGCACCAACAAGGTAGCTCATGACATCGCCAGAAGAGCATCCAAGCGACAGCCCCAGGAGCCTGGCGTCTTCGAGGAGCGGCCTTGAAGCCATCAGCAACGCCACCGCTTTCAAGAATAGCTCAGCCTCAGGAGGAACTCCCGCAACCGCCTACCACAGGAGCCCCGACCTGTGGCCCGACTTCGGGAGCGCGCCTACTCTTGGCGCTCGAGCCCAGGAGGGATGCTGGACCAAGGAATTCAAGGAATACCTGATGCACGGGACGTTGCCGGAGAAGGAGGAGGACACGGAGCGCGTGGCCCGGCAGGCCACAGCATACTGCATCCGGGACGGTGAGTTATACAAGAAGCGGCCAAATGACGTTTCACTGCATTGTATCTCTAGGGAGTAGGGGAAAGAGCTGATAGCTGACATACATGGCGGGGACTGCGGGGACCATTCGTCATCGCGAACCCTCGTCAGCAAGGCATTACGCAGTGGATTCTACTGGCCTACAACACTCATTGACGCAGCTGAGCTGGTGAAGTCCTGCAAGGCCTGCCAATTCCACGCCAAGCAGATCCATCAGCCAGCTCAGGGCCTCCAAACCATTCCACTCTTGTGGCCATTTGCAGTGTGGGGGCTAGATATCCTGGGCCCGTTCCCTCAGGCGCCTAGGGGCTATCGATACCTCTACGTTGCCATCGACAAGTTCACTAAGTGGGCAGAGGTTGAAGCCGTCCGCACCATCCCAGCTGGCTCCATGGTCAAGTTCATCAAGGGCCTAGTGAGCCGTTTTGGGGTCCCCAACCGCATCATCACCGATAATGGCTCACAGTTCACTAGTGATCTCTTCAAGTCATATTGTGTTAACCTTGGAACACAGATCTGCTACGCTTCGGTAGCGCACCCCAGGAGCAATGGCCAGGACGAACGTGCCAACGTGGAGGTCCTGAGAGGCCTCAAGACCAGGACCTTCAAGAAGAAGCTCGAGGCCTGCGGCAAGGGCTGGCACGATGAGCTCCGGTCCGTGTTGTGGTCCATCCGCACCACCGCCACCAAGCCGATGGGCGAGACCCCGTTCTTCCTCATCTATAGAGTAGAAGCAGTCCTCCTTCACGAGGTCAGGCATCGCTCTACATGGGTCCTAGCATTTGATGAAATGCAGCAGGACGCCAGGCGGGGGATGGACCTCGTGCTAGGGGAGGAACGTCGCCGTGAAGCAGCACTACGGGCGGCAAGATACTAGCAGGCACTGCGGCGGTACCACTGTTGTAGCGTCTGGTCCAGGACGCTCGAGGTGGGTGACCTCTTCCTGAGGCGGGTCCTCTCCAGGGAAGGGCTGCATAAGCTCTCACCCATGTGGGAGGGCCCGTTCAAGGACGTCCATGTCTCCAGCCCTGGTGTCGCGCGCCTGGAGACACAGGATGGTGTACCCATCCAGAACGCCTGGAACATTCAGCACCTCCGGAAGTTCTACCCCTGAAGAAAGGCCCAGCACCTGTGAAGAAGGCCCGGCGCCTGTGAAGAAGTCCCAGTGCCTGTGAAGATCGCCGCCCGTGACACTCTCACGTAATAACGAGTGGGGCTGTACATGCCCTAGAGTCTCAGGAGTGCCACCCTTGGGCCTCGGGGGCTCCCTCCCACGTCTTAGTGGCAGCACTTAGCTCCGCGCTGGTGAGAAGACGTCGAAGACTAGACTAGGTTCCAGACGTGGCTTTTCATTTGCTTTCCGAAGTTGGCTTGCCCCTCTTTACTTGAAATTTTCTTTCTGGGGTCTCTTGCTGGTCTCGCCCTTTCGATTTCTGCCTCTGGTTTTGCCTTCATTTCTTTGGTCGGTCTGTACTCTCTCGGGCGTTCCTCGCAAGGGGGCTGAACAGGTACCTTTGTGAGCTTCCTTCTTCTATTTTTCGTGAGGTACCCTCGTTCGAGCCCACAAGCTGGCGCACCTCTCTCTCTCAATCTATGCCCCTTGGGTACCGCGATACGAAGCGTTGGGTCAAGGTGAGCGGCACCCCTGACCAAGCCTTGGGAGAACTATAAACCTCTTGACAATTTTTTTGTAGTTCCTAAGCGCCTATCAGGTCAAGGAAGCCTCGACAGGCACCGGGAAGCACGCAAGAGCCTCGTGAGGAGGAGGCTACTCCGAACAAGTCAAGCTAAGTTATCCCTATGCAAAATGACCAAAGTTGCGACATAGCACAGGAGCAACAAACATAACATAGTGATTGAGATCATAGTTCGATACACGCCCCTCTGGTGCCCATTCTGGTTTCTTTTTGATGCAGGAAGGAAAGGAAGAACAAAATAAAAGCGGCGTCTACCCCTAAGCTTTTCAAGGGGGCAGGCTCCCGGCACCGTCTTCAGCTCAGCCGGACCCCTCCTCGCGCTTCACGGAGGTGCAGCGATGAGACGACCCACTGCCGTACTCAAAGCGGGCACGGTGGCGTGGCGGCTGGTCGTAACCGCCGCTGCTGGGGCTGTCGCTGGAGGAAGAGCCGCCGTAACTGGACAAGACATGGTCGGCCCCAAGGGCGGGTTCGCCCTCGTCCTCATCACGACCATCGCCAAGGCCGGGCACCTCCTCGCCGTCGTTGACCTCTGGGCAGCACCCGGCACGGCGACCGTCTTACCCAAACACCCGCATGTAGAGGGTCGCATCACCATCATACTTGAAGTGGAGGGTGCACCGCCTGCCTAGGACACGCGCGCGGGCAAACGTCTGCCAGCCGTGCGCAAGGGCTATGTTGCCTGCAACGGAGACCTCGACCGTGACCCAGGAAGACCTGCTGCAGCAGCCATCTGCGTGCAGCGAGAGCCCGCCTAGACCAAAGGCTGGCAGCTCATCGACGAAGAAACACGGGAGCTGAAGCCAGTTGCCGGCCGGGTTCTCCGACCAGATGACAAACTCCGGCAGCACCTCCACCGAGTGGAAGTGCGGCCGGGGAGGCCGCGCGACCACAACACGTCTCCCTTCATCGACAGGACCGCCACGACCGGAGCGGCCCCTGCCATGCGAAGCGGCATCGCCACGGCTGCGCTGGGCAGAGGCGGGGGTCGCGGAGTTCTTGTCGGGACGACCGCGTCCATGCTTGGGCGCCGAAGAGTCGGGCCCCTCGCGAGGGGCCTTCCCTTTCTCCGCGGCGGAAAACCACTTCGACGGTGCCATTGGTGTTGCAACTAGAAATGGAGCAAAGAGCAAGAAGAAAGCGGAATGGGAAGAGATGGGCGATGGGGGCTCCGCCCCCTCCCACTTATAGCCAAGGGGAGGCCAACCGCCGGCCTCCACAATCTATGGTAATAATGATGGTTTTTCCTTGCGTGCAGCAGGGACTTGTCAAGTCGGGCAGTTGCCGAGGCAGCATGGGGAAGCAGAGACGCCCATGTCCAATCAACCGCCACGCGTCGACCAAGGCCGCGGGCTATTGGGGCCCGTGGCGCTCTGCACATGCCCCTTTGGCTTTGCCTCGAAGCCAAGCCCGAGCACGCCTTGGGCCCGGGGGCTACTGTCGGTGTTCTGGGAACGGGGGTCCCCAGACTTGCCTGCCTGCGGCCCATGGCGTGGCCTTGCGAGCGGGCCCGTATGATCCATATTCACCATCAAGGACTCAAGACCCTCGTGAGGGGCCAACCCTCGCGAGGCAGACGACACAAGACCTCCTCAGGAGCGGCCTCACAAGGATGGCTCGCGAGGGGCGGAGAGTTCAAGGCCAGGGAAACCTCGCGAGGTTCTAGTGACGTGAGCCATGACGACCAAGGCCAGGCGGGCGCCAGCGTGCATAGTGTCCTTGTTTCCTCTTAGGTGCTAAGGAAGCAGGCGCAAGCGCGGAGTACCGAGGCGTCAAGCAAAGGTTTCCATATCAGTGCAACAAGACAAAGACCAGAAGGGCGGCAAGACGGAGGTCACCGTGGTTCCCAGGATGACGTCACCACCAGAGCCTTTTGCAGGCGAAGACTGCTTTTGTCAGGATAGGTTGTACTAGCTCTCCCCTTTCAAATTGGCCGTTGTTGGCTCCCTTCCCTCTCAATATTTGGGGAGAGGAACAGGGCCTCTATAAATAGGACTAGCCACCATAGTAGCTACGGAGATCGATCAATCGGTCAGACAAAGAGAGACCAGGACAACCACGAGTTCACCAAGCACCAGAACACCTCTCCTCGGGAGGCTGTTCTTCCCCTTGTACTATTCATCCTCAGCCCAAGACGCAATCCACCACACCACACTGGAGTAGGGTATTACACCACAACGGTGGCCCGAAATAGTATAAATCTTGTGTCCTCTGTGTTGTGAGTTCGTTGAGTTAGCCCGTAAGATCTTAGTAAAGCTAGGACATGGATCAGTAGGGGGGATATCTTCGCACGCACCCCAGTGTTCGAACCTTGAGGGTTTTTCCGGAACCCGTGATCCAATAATAGGTGCCGCGAGAAACAGGCGCGCAAGTGTGGTTCAAGCGGGGGCGATGGACTATAGACGACGAAGCTTCCTACGTAAGCCAGACAAGACGGTGTATATCGCATCCCACATGATTCTTTCTAGTAAACTGTTTGTGGTATACCTAATTTTTTCATTATGTTTTGAAAGACAAAATGGTGTTATGGAGGGAAAGGATGGTGTTTGAATTGCTAGAACGTTTACGTACAGTGAACATGCAACTAGTACATGAGTGCCGTATTTAAATTTGGAATTATTCTAGGTTCGTTTGGCATTTTTATGCATTAATTGAGTTTATGGGAATTTAGTGTGCATAATTCAAATTTGAACTACAAGCACATGCTCCAGTGCACCAAAGTTTGTTGAAAAATCACATGTGTCTTTGGGTGAATTTATAGGTCCCATGCAAGAAATGGGAATGAAATTCAAACATCTAGGCGTCGTGGCTCAGCCGGAAAGATTGAGAAACTTGGTTTTTTAATTCCTGTAAATCCAAAACATGCCTGAAAATCATGAAACTTGGCATGGTGTCATGAAATGGCACCAACATGCTGCGGTAATTTTTTTGGCCGAATTGGGACAAGCTTTGGTGTAAGCTTCTTGCAAACCGGAGCTTCCCTCAAGAAGGCTCGTGGTTCCGAAATGGAACGTGTCACCTCTGTGTGCGAAACGACATATGTACACTGCCTTCTCCCACCTTAATTTTTCTACACAGGCAGATTAGACCAAATAGAAGTATCGTGCTAAATTTTGGAATTAGTCCGGGTTCGTTTGGCCTTTTTTATACATTCATTGAGTTTTTGGGCATTTAATGTGCATAATTCCAATTTGAACTACAAGCACAAGCTCCAGTGCACCAAAGTTGGTTGAAAAATCCCATGTGTGTCCTTGGAATGAATTTCTAGGTCCCATGCAAGAAATGGGAATGAAATTCAAACATTTGGGCGTCGTGCCTCGGCCGTAAAAATTGATAAACTTGGTTTTTTAATTCCTGTAAATCCAAAACACGCTTGAAAATCATGAAACTTAGCATGGTATCATGACATGGCAGCAACATGCTGCAGTAATTTTTTTGGCCGAATTGGGACAAGCTTTGGTGTAAGCTTCTTGCAAACCGGAGTTTCCCTCAAGAAGGCTCGTGGTTCCGAGAGGGAACGTGTCACCTCCGTGTGCGAAACGACATACGTAACTGCCTTCTCCTGCCTTAATTTTTTTACATAGGCAGATTAGACCAAATAGAAGTATCGTGCTAAATTTTGGAATTATTCCGGGTTCGTTTGGCCTTTTGTACATTAATTGAGTTTCTGGGCATTTAATGTGCATAATTCAAATTTGATCAACAAGCACATGCTCCAGTGCACCGAAGTTGGTTGAAAAATCACATGTGTGTCCTTGGAATGAATTTCTAGGTCCCGTGCAAGAAATGGGAATGAAATTCAAACATTTGGGCGTCGTGCCTTGGCCGTAAAAATTGATAAACTTGGATTTTTAATTCCTGTAAATCCAAAACATGCCCGAAAATCATGAAACTTGACACGGTGTCATGACATGGCACCAACATGCTGCGGTAATTTTTTTTGCCGAATTGGGACAAGCTTTGGTCTAAGATTCTTGCAAACCAGAGCTTCCCTCAAGAAGACTCATGGTTTCGAGAAGGAACGTGCCACCTCCGTGTGCGAAACGACATACGTACACTGCCTTCTCCCTCCTTCAATTTTTGACACGGGCAGACTAGACCAAATAGAAGTATCATGCTAAATTTTGGAATTATTCTGGGTTTGTTTGGCCTTTTTATACATTAATTGAGTTTCTGGGCATTTAATGTGCATAATTCAAATTTGAACTAAGAGCACATACTCCAGTGCACCAAAGTTGGTTGAAAAATAACATGTGTGTCCTTGGGTGAATTTATAGGTTTCATGCATGAAATGGGAATGAAATTCTTACATCTGGGCGTCGTGGCTGGGCCGGAAAGATTGGGAAACTTGGTTTTTTAATTCCTGTAAATCCAAAACACGCCTGAAAATCATGAAACTTGGCATGGTGTCATGACATGGCACCAACATATTGTGGTAATTTTCTGTCCGATTTGTGAAGGCGCGCACATTAACAATCAATAAAGTCATTTTGGAACAAGTGTTGTCACGTTACAAATCGGAAACACAAGTATTATTGAAACCGTGGGTGTTCTACTTACCAATTTCGTCCCGCCGCGCTTCCCCTTTTTTATTGGTGAGGAGGTGCCATGCGGGGTAGCTATTTGAGTATGGGAGGCATGTGATCAGACCCCTGCGCCTGCTCATCGGGAGGAGAGCCCTTTGACTTCTACCCGCCGGCACCTCCCTCCCAACGTCTGCATTAATGGCTCCCGAGCCCCTGTTCTACGGCGTGGATATATGTCTCACTAGACTGAGATTTAAGAGAGAGAAATGAAAATCTGAAAAGAAAGTTTTGCACGGATCTTAATGTAAGATCCGACGGGCCTATATAACATCAACTGCGACTTATAGCAAGCATGATGAATATAAGGACGATGATGGTGGATAATAATTGTCTTACATATTTAGGAACATAATTAAAAAAGCCACATGCGGCAATGCCCGAAATACATAAGGGAAAAGAAGAAGGAAGACAATGATGTGGCTCGCTGATCTCTACTTTCTTGATGCGTTGCTGCAGGCCGCAGGAACTAGTCTCCGCGGCGAGCGGCGATGAGCTCTTTCTTGTCCTCAAGATGCTGCTTGAGAGCATCCACGGATTCCTCCAGTAGCCTTCTACGCTCGATGCGCAGCATGGCATTATTGTCCATAAGTTTCTCGATGATGATGCCGGCCCTCTTCAACAAGGCAGTGGTATCATCCTGCTGCTCCGCACTTCTGACGATCTTCGCCCTCAGCAGGTCACGCTCGGCCATGAGCTTTGCATTGCTCTCATTTAGTTGTTGGATGACGCCGGTAGCCTGTTCAAAAGAGGCTTTCATGTCGTCCTACAACCTAGCCCAGCAGGAGATCTAATCCATCTGGCTAGGGACGATCACATACATGTGCCTAGAAGAGTCCTCGCCTGCCCACGAGACATTTTGCCATGCTGCTGATGTCTACTACACAACTTTATTCTTGTAGACACGTGTTGGGCCTCCAAGCGCAGAGTTTTGTAGAACAGTAGCAATTTTCCCTCAAGTGGATGATCTAAGGTTTATCAATCCGTGAGAGGTGTAGGATGAAGATGGTCTCTCTCAAACGACCCTGCAACCAAATACAAGAAATCTCTTGTGTCCCTAACACACCTAATACAATGGTAACTTGTATAGGTGCACTAGTTCGACGAAGAGATGGTGATAAAAGAGTAATATTGATGGTATAAATATATTTTTATAATTTGAATAAATAAAAAAAGCAAGGTAGCAAATAGTAAACGGGCACAAAAATGGTACTGCAATGCTTGAAAATGAGGCCTAGGGTCCATACTTTCACTAGTGCAACCTCTCAACCATGCTAATGAAATTGGATCATATAACCGTACCTCAATGTGCAATGAAGAATCACTCCAAAGTTCCTATCTAGCGGAAAACATAAGATGAAATTGTTTGTAGGGTACGAAACCACCTCAAAGCTATTCTTTCCGATCAATCTATCCTAGAGTTCGTACTAAAATAACATGAAGCTATTCTTTCCAATCGATCTAACCAAGAGTTTGTACTAAAATAACACCAAAGCAAATTCATATTCATAGTATTCAATCCAACAGAAAGAACTTCAAAGAGTGCCCCAAGATTTCTACCGGAGAAACAAAGACAAGAATGTGCATCAACCACTATGCATAGATTAACCCAATGTCAGCTCGGGAATCCGCGAGTTGAGTGCCAAAACATATATCAAGTGATTCAATATGATTCCCCATTGTCACCATGAGAATTCAATTGCAAGACTTATATCAAGTGTTCTCAAACCATAAAAGTATTCAATCCGATAACAACGAAATCTCAAAGGGGAAAACTAAATTCATCACAACAAGATAGAGCAGGGAAAACACCATATGATCCGACTATATTAACAAAGCCCGCGATACATCAAGATCGTGACATCTCAAGAACACGAGAGAGAGAGAGAGAGATGAAAACACATAGCTACTGGTAAAACCATCAACCCTGAGGATGGACTACTCCCTCCTCGTCGTGGTGGCCGCCGAGATGATGAAGATGGCCACCGGAGATGATTCCCCCCTCTGTCAGGTTGCCGGAAAGGGTCTAGATTGGTTTTCGGTGGCTACAGAGCCTTGCGGCGGCGGAACTTTTGATCTATGTTAACCCCGAAGGGTTTTGGAATATTTGTGAATTTATAGGGGAAAAGGGGGTGCGGGAGGCCACCGAGGTGGGCACAACCCACCTGGGCGCGCCTGGGCCCCCAGGCGCGCCCTTGTGGGTTGTGCCCCCCTCGGGGCACCCCAGGTGCTGCTCTGGCCCATCCTAGGTGTTATGGTCCATAAAAATTCTCCAAAAAAATCGTGGTGTTTGGACTCGGTTTGATATTGATTTTCTGCGATGTAAAAAACAAGCAAAAAAGGCAGCTAGCACTGGGCACTGGTTTAATAGGTTAGTCCCAAAAATGATATAAAGTTTCTATAAAATGATTGTAAAACATCCAAGAATGATAATATAACGGCATGAATACTTCATAAATTATAGATACGTTGGAGACGTATCAGCATCCCCAAGCTTAATTCATACTCGTCCTCGAGTAGGTAAAAATGATAAAAGAAATAATATATGAAGTGTGAATGCTAGCAAAGTGCACAAGTTTGATCAATGACAATTTCAATCACTTTCCCTAGCATCATAACATAATTCTTTCTTTATAAAACTTCTCATGTTATAGTAGAAACCAATTCACATGCTAAGATTCGAATAATGAATTATCTTGAAACTCAACAACCTATGTTCTTAGTCACCAAGCAATTGCAATTCAACTTATTCAACTGAGTTTAAGTAAGAGCTCCACATACTCAACCATCATATAGTCTTCTATGATTGCTAACACTCACCGCGTACACATGAGCAAAACGTTTCAACCGGACACATAGAAAGATATGGGCTTATAATTTCTCCTCCCAACGTATTCACCTCAAGGGTGATGTCAACAATAATAACTCATGCTACCCATATTCAACTGGACATATGTGCCTAGATCCTTCCTCACCACACGATGCTTTCCAAAAGAGAAAAATAAAAAGGAATAGAGAGAAAAACTTTAACTCTTTGCATAAAAGTAAAAGATAGCCCCTTCGCAGAGGGAAGAAGAGGTTTCCATGCACTTATTTGTTTGTATGCTCGACCCCTTAAAAGAGTGTCACGTTATATTGCCCCTTATGATAGCAACCTTTATTATGCAGTCCGTCGATTTTATTACTTTGCAATCACAAGTTCGTACAACGCTCAATTTTCTCTTATACTAAATGATCTAACATTTTTAGAGGCAATTTTACTACCTTATTGCATCGATGACAACTTACTTGAAGGATCTTGCTCAATCCTTAGGTAGGTATGGTGGACTCTTGAAAATAAGATTTGGGTTTAAGGATTTTTCGATGCACAAGTAGCATCTCTACTTGGTGCAGAATTTTTGGCTAGCAAAGATGGGGGCAAGCACCACATGTTGAAGGATCTATGACAATATAACTTCTATGTGAATACGAACAAACATAAACCATTGCGTTGTCTTCCTTGTCCAACGTCAACAATTTTGACATATAATGTTTTAATGGGGGATCACAATCACAAAAGATTTTCTTGATAGTGTATTTATATGTGAAAGTTATCTTCCTTATACTAATTATTCATGAATTTCTTGTATGACCAATATTGTGATTGTCAAGCCTCAAAAGATTTCACTTTATAAACCAAATGTGAAGCTACCACTAGGCATGATATGATTTCAACTTCATGACATTCAACTTATTCAACAATTTACTCATAGGATATAAGTGAAGCACAAGAGTAAATGACATGGAAAAGAGCTTCATTGATGGGATGTGAATGCCGCTTACCTAGCCTCCATGGTAATTATTTGAGGACTCTATTTTATTTGAAAACTTTCAGATCTAAGTATTTTTATTAAAACATAAAGCAAAATGAAAATAAAATGACATTCTAAGAATATCACAACTCATTTGAAGAAGCAAAAACTTAGGCTCAACCGATGCTCACCGATAATTGGTGAAGAAGAAAGGTGGGATGCCTACCGGGGCATCCCCAAGCTTAGCTGCTTGAGACTTCTTGAAATATTATCTTGGGATGCTTAGGAATCCCAATCTTGAGCTTTTGTGTCTCCTTAATTCTTCTCATATCACGGTTTTCCTAAATCTCAAAAGTTTCATCCACACAAAACTCAAAAAGGACTTGTGAGATAAGTTAGTGTAAACCAATGAAAAAACCTTATCATTCTTTACTGTAGCAAATCACTAAATTTTTTTTCAACATTTAATACTAAATTCCTCTGCATATTTAATACTCCTATCCTCAAATAGAATCATTAAACAAGCAAACATATGCAAACAATGCAAACATAACAACAATCTTCCAAAACAGTACAGACTATAAAGAATGCAAGAGTATCAATACTTCCCTAACTCCAAAGGGCAACCTGGTGCATGTAGCTCCCGCTTGCGCAGGGTCCAGGGAAGGGTCCGACCACTTTGGGTCTATAGTACGCAGCCTTTCCCTACATTTCTGTAAGAGGCTATTTCCAGGACTTGAACCCATGACCTCATGGTCACAAGGCAGCAACTTTACCACTGCGCCAACTTCCCTAACTCCAAAAATTCTGAAAATTTGCCACACTGTAGAAAATTTATCAGACCTCATTTTTCAAACACTTTCAACATTTTATCACCTTTTTACTTTTCTAGGTAATTTTTGCAACAGCGGTAAACTTTCTGTTTTCAAACAGCAACATGTATACTTGCAAAATAAGCATGGCAAACGCTATCATTGCCACTTTTAATGAAATTAAAGATGCAAAAAATTATTCTAAATAACAGAAAACAAATCATAACAAAATAAAATGACACTCCAAGCAAAACACATATCATGTGAAGAATGAAAACATAGCTCCAAGTGAGGTTACCGATAATGTTGGAGACGAAAGAGGGGATACCTTCCGGGGCAACCCCAATCTTAGTTGCTTGGATATTCCTTGAATATTACCTTGGGGTACCTTGGGCATCCCTAAGCTTACTGTCTTGTCACTCTTTATTCTCCTCATATCGACATCTCACCCAAAACTTGAAAACTTCAATCACAAAAACTTAACAGAACTTTGCGAGATAGGTTAGTATGATAAAGAGCAGACCATTTCACTTTTGGTACTGTCAAAGACAAGATTCATAATTGTTTGCACACAATATCTACTGTATCATATCATTTCCACAATTTATATTGAGCAATATAAGGCATAGAAACTGGAAAACAAGCAAACTATGCATTGAAAATAGAATCCGTCAAGAACAGAAAAGTCTCTAATGATCTGTACTCCAACCATACTTCTGCTACTCGAAAAAATTTGAACAATCAGGAAAGTCTGGGAAATTTGTCTATTAATCTTCTGCAAAAAGAATCAGCATTTTATCATGCTTCTGTTAAAAATAGAATTGTTTTCCTGAATGCAAAAGTTTCTGTTTTCAGCAAGATCAAATCAACTATCACCATAGACCATCCCAAAGGCTTTAATTGGCACTTTATTGAAAAAAGCAATAAAACATGATCAATACAGTAGCATAATCATGTGAACACAAAAAAACAGTAGGTAAAATTGTTGGGTTGTCTCCCAACAAGCGCTTTTCTTTTATGCCTTTTTAGCTAGGCATGATGCACTACTAGGAAAAGGGTTGCTAGTGGCGCACCTGTTTTCGCTACTAATGGCGCACTACAAGGTGCGCCACTCGCCATTAGTATAGCCCACGGTGCGTCATTAGTATCTGGTATACTAATGGTGCACCACATAGAAGTGCGCCATTACTAACAATTTTTTTAAAAAAATCAGAAATTTTTTTTAGAAAAAAATTTAATTTTTTTTTCATTTTTTCTTAATCTCAGGTCACTATGGCTTAATCTCGGGTCAATATGCTTAATCTCAAGTCAAATCGCACTTTGTGGTCAAACTTCCTGGAAGGTCACCCATCCTCACACTACTCAAGCCCGAGCATGCTTAACTTCGCAGTTCTATCCAACCCAAGCACCAGCTCACTTCATAGGCACTTGTTATGTCTAGGACTTTGTTCATGTTCATGAGTATGATGAAATTTTGAAAAAATATTTCAAACTTCCCGGTCATATTACGTATCATATTTTGAAAAAAAATCGATTTTTTTAACCAATTTTTTCTGTTACTAGTGGCGCACCTAGCAAACGGTGCGCCACTAGTAAGTTTGATTTTTTCCATTTTTTCCCTCCAGATCTTAAAAGCCCCGTAACTTTTTTCTGTTAGGTTTTTGGGTATTTTGAAAATTATTAACGGGGTTCCCAATTCGGATGTAACTTTTCGGGTAGATGATTTTTCATATAAAAAACTTTTTAATCCGAGTTCGTATGCAAAAGTTATGCCCATTTTACAAATTCCAGAGAGATTTTGCAAATAAAGTCGAAATTCATATTTGTAAATTTTCCCAACAAGTAGATTACATATCACATGGGAAACTTATTTTCTTTTATTTTTTGACATTTCCATCATTTTCTTTTCTTTTATTTTTTTAAACTGAAAAGGCGGTCCACAGGGGGGAGGCATTCGGTGGAATTTTTGGGCCAAGTTAGTAATGGCGCACCGTGGGATTGGTGCGCCATTACTAGATCAGCTAGTAATGGCGCACCACACACACGGTGCACCATTACTAGTTTTGAAAAAAATAAAATAATTTAAAATTTTTTACTGGTGGCGCACCGTGGATGTGGTGCGCCATTACTAGTTTAACTAGTAATGGCGCACTATCCACTGGTGCGCCATTACTAGTTTAAAAAAAATAAAAAAAATTGAAAAAAATTACTAGTGGCGCACCGTGGATGTGGTGCGCCATTACTAGTTTAACTACTAATGGCGCACTATCCACTGGTGTGCCATTACTAGTTTTGAAAAAAATGAAAAAACATTTGTTACTAATGGCGCACCATGGATGTGGTGCGCCATTAGTATTTGGACACTAATAGCGCACCAACACATGGTGTGCCATTAGTATATAGTAGTGGCGCACCACATGTCTGGTGCACCATTAGTGGCCATATCATCTATAGCCCTTTTTCTAGTAGTGATGATTCAATGATGCTCGCATAAAAGATAAGAATTGAAACATGAAGAGAGCATCATGAATCATATTACTAGCACATTTTAGGTATAACCCACTTCCTATGCATAGGGATTTTGTGAGCAAAAAATTATGGGAACAAGGATCAACTAGCATAGGAAGGCAAAACAAGTGCAACTTCAAAACAATCAACACATAGAGAACAAACTTGATATTACTGAGATATGTAAGAGCATAAGTTACTTCTGTTGGGGAACGTAGTAATTTCAAAAAAATTCCTACGCACACGCAAGATCATGGTGATGCATAGCAACAAGAGGGGAGCGTGTTGCGTACCCTCGTAGACCGGAAGCAGAAGCATTAGCACAACGCGGTTGATGTAGTCGTACGTCTTCACGGCCCGACCGATCAAGCACGGAAACTACGGCACCTCCGAGTTCTAGAACACGTTCAGCTCGATGACGATCCCCGGACTCCGATCCAGCAGAATGTCGGGGAAGAGTTCCGTCAGCACGACGGCGTGGTGATGATCTTGATGTTCTACCGTCGCAGGGCTTCGCCTAAGCACCGCTACAATATTATCGAGGATTATGGTGGAGGAGGGCACCGCACACGGCTAATAGATCAATGAGGCCCTTTTCCTTCTTTCCCGTATGGCCCAATAAGGCCCAATACGTATTCCCGTAACTCTCTGGTACTCCGAAAAATACGCGAATCACTCGGAACCTTTCCGATGTCCGAATATAGTCGTCCAATATATCGATCTTTATGTCTCGACCATTTCGAGACTCCTCGTCATGTCCCCGATCTCATCCAGGACTCTGAACTCCTTCGGTACATCAAAACTCATAAACTCATAATATAACTGTCATCGAAACCATAAGCGTGCGGACCCTAGGGGTTCGAGAACAATGTAGACATGACCGAGACACGTCTCCGGTCAATAACCAATAGCGGAACCTGGATGCTCATATTGGCTCCCACATATTCTACGAAGATCTTTATCGATTAGACCGCATAACAACATATGTTGTTCCCTTTGTCATCGGTATGTTACTTGCCCGAGATTCGATCATCGGTATCTCAATACCTAGTTCAATCTCGTTACCGGCAAGTCTCTTTACTCGTTCCGTAATACATCATCCTGCAACTAACTCATTAGTTGCAATGCTTGCAAGGCTTAAGTGATGTGCATTACCGAGAGGGCCCAGAGATACCTCTCCGGCAGTCGGAGTGACAAATCCTAATCTCGAAATACGCCAACCCAACAAGTACCTTCGGAGACACCTGTAGAGCACCTTTATAATCACCTAGTTACATTGTGACGTTTGGTGGCACACAAAGTGTTCCTCCCGTAAACGGGACTTGCATAATATCATAGTCATAGGAACATGTATAAGTCATGAAGAAAGCAATAGCAACAAACTAAACGATCAAGTGCTATGCTAACGGAATGGGTCGAGTCAATCACATCATTCCCCTATGATGTGATCCCGCTAATCAAATGACAACTCATGTCTATGGTTAGGAAACATAACCATATTTGATCAACGAGCTAGTCAAGTAGAGGCATTCTAGTGACACTCTGTTTGTCTATGTATTCACACATGTATTATGTTTCCAGTTAATACAATTCTAGCATGAATAATAAACATTTATCATGATATAAGGAAATAAATAATAACTTTATTATTGCCTCTAGGACATATTTCCTTCAATAGAGTCAATAATCTAGTTCACATCGCCATGTGATTTAACATCAATAGTTCACATCACCATGTGATTAACACCCATAGTTCACATCGACATGTGACCAACACCCAAAGGGTTTACTAGAGTCAATAATCTAGTTCACATCGCCATGTGATTTAACATCAATAGTTCACATCACCATGTGATTAACACCCATAGTTCACATCGACATGTGACCAACACCCAAAGGGTTTACTAGAGTCAATAATCTAGTTCACATCGCTATGTGATTAATACCCAAAGAGTACTA
Source organism: Triticum dicoccoides (assembly GCF_002162155.2). Taxonomy (NCBI): domain Eukaryota; kingdom Viridiplantae; phylum Streptophyta; class Magnoliopsida; order Poales; family Poaceae; genus Triticum; species Triticum dicoccoides. The sequence continues at coordinate 218,300,943 of NC_041386.1, read as the reverse complement.
AGGTGTGATCATGTTTTTGCTTGTGAGAGAAGTTTGGTCAACGGGTCTGCCACATTTAGATCCGTAAGTATTTTGCAAATTTCTATGTCAACAATGCTCTGCATGGAGCTACTCTAGCTAATTGCCCCCACTTTCAATATGTATCCAGATTGAGACTTAGAGTCATCTGGATCAGTGTTAAAGCTTGCATCGACGTAACCCTTTACGACAAACCTTTTGTCACCTCCATAATCGAGAAACATATCCTTATTCCACTAAGGATAATTTTGACCAATGTCCAGTGATCTACTCCTAGATCACTATTGTACTCCCTTGCCAAACTCAGGGCAGGGTCGTGGTACACAGCATGGCATACTTTATAGAACCTATGGCTGAGGCATAGGGAATGACTTCCATTCTCTCTCTATCTTCTGCCGTGGTTGGGTTGTGAGTCTTACTCAACTTCACACCTTTGTAACACAGGCAAGAACTCCTTCTTTGACTGTTCCATTTCGAACTACTTCAAAATCTTGTCAAGGTATGTACTCATTGAAAAACTTATCAAGCGTCTTGATCTATCTCTATAGATCTTGATGCTCAATATGTAAGCAGCTTCACCGAGGTCTTTCTTTGAAAAACTCCTTTCAAACATTCCTTTATGCTTTGCAGAATAATTCTACATTATCTCCGATCAACAATATGTCTTTCACATATACTTATCAGAAATGATGTAGTGCTCCCACTCACTTTCTTGTAAATACAGGCTTCACCGCAAGTCTGTATAAAACTATATGCTTTGATCAACTTATGAAAGCATATATTCCAACTCCGAGATGCTTGCACCAGTCCATAGATGGATCACTGGAGCTTGCATATTTTGTTAGTACCTTTAGGATTGACAAAACCTTCTGGTTGCATCATATACAACTCTTCTTTAATAAATCCATTAAGGAATGCAGTTTTGTTAATCCATTTGCTAGATTTCATAAAATGCGGCAATTGCTAACATGATTCGGACAGACTTAAGCATAGATACAAGTGACAAACTCTCATCATAGTCAACACCTTGAACTTGTCGAAAACCTGTTTGCGACAATTCTAGTGTCGGTGTCAAAACCGGCGGATCTCGGGTAGGGGGTCCCGAACTGTGCGTCTAGGCCGGATGGTAACAGGAGGCAAGGGACACGAAGTTTTACCCAGGTTTGGGCCCTCTCGATGGAGGTAAAACCCTACGTCCTGCTTGATTAATATTGATGATATGGGTAGTACAAGAGTAGATCTACCACGAGATCAGAGAGGCTAAACCCTAGAAGCTAGCCTATGGTATGATTGTTGATGTGTATGTTGTCCTATGGACTAAAACCCTCCGGTTTATATAGACACCGGATAGGGTTAGGGTTACATAGAGTCAGTTACAATGGTAGGAGACCTGAACATCCGTATCGCCAAGCTTGCCTTCCACGCCAAGGAAAGTCCCTTCCAGACATGGGAAGGAGTCTTCAATCTTGTATCTTCATAGTCCAGGTGTCCGGCTGAAGGTATAGTTCGGCTATCTGAACACCCCCTAATCCAGGACTCCCTCAGTAGCCCCTGAACCAGGCTTCAATGACGACGAGCCCGGCGTGCAGATTGTCTACGACATTGCAAGGCAGGTTCCTCCTCCAAGTAATTCATAGAAGATTTTGAACACAAAGATAGTGTCCGGCTCTGCACAATAAGTTTCCACATATTTCCATAGAGAGAATAATGTTTACATAAATCTAATCTGCTGACGTATTCCGTAGTGTGACATCACACCACGGCCAAGCTTTTATTTGAACCGTTTTACTGTCCCATCTTAGCGCGTTATGCGAGGCGGTTTCCTCGGCACATCTTGTCAAAGCAGAGATCGTGTCTCCTTATTCCGGGATTCTCATTAATACGGCGCGTGGGTAACCCAACCGTGCCATTGATAACAGCGCTTGGAGATAAGCGAGTTTTACCAGGCTGGTGGGGACACGTAGTCGCGTCCACCCATATAAGGGGATAAGGATCCACCTTTTTACCCACGCCTTCTTCCTCCTTTGCCTATCCATTCTTGCGCACCCGGGCTCCAGCGCCCAAGTCCGCACTACCACCTCAACCTTCCCCAATCATGTCCGGAGCGGGAGGCAAGTGGATGGTCTCCTCCGTCACGGAGGGGCACATCAAAAAGCTGAGGAAGGCCGAATATCTGGCTAGCGACATCGCGCACCGGCTTCCCGAAAAGGGGCAGCTCATCCCCACTCCTAGGCCCCATGAGAGGGTGGTATTCCTCCCGCATTTCCTCTGCGGACTGGGCTTCCCTCTGCATCTATTTGTCCGGGGGCTCATGTCCTACTACGGCCTGGATTTCCACGATCTGGCCCCGAACTTCATCCTCAACATCTCGGCGTTCATCATCGTGTGCGAGGCATTCCTCCGCATCCGCCCCCATTTCGGCCTATGGCTTAAGACTTTCAACGTCAAGCCGATGGTGGTGCGCGGCAGCTAGGCGGAGTGCGGCGGTGCCATGGTTGGCAAGATGGCCAACGTCATGTGGCTTGAGGGCTCCTTTATGGAGACCCTGAAGGTGTGGTAATCGGGGTGGTTTTACATCACCGAGCCGTGCGACTCCGAATGGGTCGCAGCCCTCGAGTTTCGGTCCGGACCCCCTACGCGGCTCACCTCCTAGAAGGAGACCGGCCTGTCGTGGGGTAAAAAAGGAGAGCTGACCGGACTCCAAACATGGGTCCAAACCCTGGTGAACAAGAAGCTCAAACTTGTCAACGTAGTCCAGGTTATGCTCATCCGCCTAATCCTCCCGTGTCAATGACAGGCCTTCAATCTGTGGGAGTTCGACCCGGCACAGCATCAAACTCTAAACAGGATCTTCGACACGATGTACGAAGATGCCTGGAGGATGCTTTTCAAGGGTGCCGAGGCTCCTGCATCCGCTACCGAGGATCGCGGATTCAGCGTGCAGCGTCACGCGCTTGCGTTAATCTGTTTTTTCCTTTTACAGGGTATCAATTTCCATAATTTGATTCTATGCGGGATCTAAGCTCCCTTTCCTCTGACAGGATTGGCAGGTGACGTCCGAACAGATCAACTGTCTGGCTCCTTTGCCCGAAGGCCCAGCGGATGCTCACCTGGCGTAGCTACTGGTTCCGACACCCTATGTGGTGCCGGAGAAGAGGGCCAAGAAGAAGGCCACGGGGACTCGAAAGAGTGCCCGATGCCCGGAGGTGTCGGATTCACCATCCGACGAAACCGAGGCGCACTCCTCCCATGAAGATGAGGAGGAGGAAGAAGAGACCCCTTCCCCTCCAGCGGGGGAAGGGAAGAAAAGGAAGGCCGCCCCAACTGGGGAGGCCGAAGGGTCCAAGAAGGGGAAAACCCTTCCTCCGGACTACTCCACCAACACCGACGACGGCAGAGAGGAGTGGGCGCCCAGGGCCAAGCCCCTGGCGAAATCGTAAGTATCCGGATACCAAAGTAATTCGTAGTATTCGTTTATTGCACAGCTTTCCCTTATGTCGAATGTGTTTATGCAGCCCACCCAAAGACCGGCTCGACGCGTCGTCGAGCGGCTCACTGGACTCGTCAGACGTGAACTCACTTCTGACGGCTTCCTCCCCCCGCCCTACGGACGACACCGAAGTGTTGTCCCAACAAGTTCCAATCCGGGAGGAGGTGGTCCTGGAGGCGCTGCAAGGCAACCTCCCAGACTCCAGGAGTAAAGGGGATGAAACCCCCCAGGGCTCCAAGTCCGGCTCTAGGCCGGGCACCGCTCCGGAACCTTCAAAGGTTCCAGACTCCGGCGGGGGACCTCCTTCCAAGAGGAGTAAGTCCACCGTGTCGGCAGCCTCCGTCCAATTGGAGGCGCCGGACAATATGTTGGAGGCGCTCCAAGGCCCCTCCATCGACGAGGAGCACCGCGCTATTATGAGTGCGGTGGTCCAGAAGGTTCAGTCCGCAAAAAATGGACTGACTGAAGCTTGTACTAGCCTTTTGACAGGCTTCGAGGTAAGTAAAGAAAGTGTAAATAATAGTACCTCATAGACAGTAGCCCCTGATGCTCTGTTTGGCGTTCGGGAAGAAAAGCCGAATAGAGGATCAAATAGAATTCGCAGGAGTCTAACAAAAATGAGTCAATATGCATGTGCAGGCTACCCTACTTGCGTCCACCGCACTGACTGCGGAAGTGGACACACTAAAGCAGGACCTCGAAAGGTCCGAGCAAGAGCTCGAGCGTGCCAAGAAGAAGCTCGAGGACAATGAAGGTAAGAAATACCTTGTTAAATATATATATATATATATATATAAAAGGTGCAATTGCGAAAAATGACAGGATTATTGTGGCTATTGTAGGGGCCACGTCTGAGGTGGCGACCCTTAAGCAATCGCTGGACGAGGCGGAGAAGAGGGCAGCCTCGGAGCGCACCGAGCGGGAGAAGTATGAGGCCGAGGTTGGCAAGGTGCGGCAAGAGCTCCAGGCTCTCATGGAAAAACATGAGAGTTTGTAGCGTGACTCGAGGACGCGAGCATCCGAGCTCGCGGCGGCTATTGAAAGTGCCATGTCTGCCAAGGCCGAATCCCAGAAGACCCTCCAGGAGTTGGATGAGGTGAAGAAGATAGCGGCGGGTAAGGCATTCTTTATGCAAAGCAAACACATAAGCGTGAGTTACTTGTTATTTACCCGAATCTGGAGTTCTCCAGGCGCGTTCGCAGATCTTCCCCGGAGTGTGTCCGATGCCGCCGCATTCTATCGAGCTAAGGAAGGCAGCTCGACAGAGAAGGTGTTCTGGTCTCAGTACGCTGAGGCCGGACACCCCGTGCCCCTGAGCGACCAGCTGAAGCAACTGGTCGAGCTCCACAAGGCGGCCGAACAGGCCATGAAGGGCATCATAGTTCGGCTGTGGCCTGGAGAGGCTCAGCCTGGGAGCTATTTCGGGCTTGTGCGGCGGCTGGTGGAGGCCTCTCCGAGGCTTGAAGACATCAAGCGCTCCGTCTGCATTGAAGGTGCCCGTAGGGCCCTTGCCCGTGCTAAGGTGCACTGGGGCAAGCTGGATGCGGAGAAGCTTGTGAAGGACGGGCCACCGCTGGGGAAAGAGCATCGCAAGCCCGAGAATTATTATAAGGATGTTCTAAAGGGTGCCCGCCTTGTTGCGGATGAATGTACCAAGGATGTATTTTTGAGTAAAACCCGCTCGTGTTATCCTGTCGCTGAAAACTTGTTCATATGCGCTAAGCAATGCTGCTTGAATTTAAAATATTACCTTCTGTGCAGCTGTTTATCAATACTGAGAGATGGCGAGTCGTCGGCTTCTGCCCCCCATGCCGCTAGTGCTGGGGTGTTCGGGGATAAACCTGAGCGCTCTTTTTCCCATGTTTGGGTCCTTCGAGGGAGGCGCTCAGCCCAACGAACAAGGCAATCGGACTATAATGCGTGAACACTCTCACTTAGCCATAGAATTCTATAATTTTAAATTTCGGCGAAGCCCCTATTATTCGGAAGACCGAGTTCGGGGCGCTATCCACGCCTTGGCCAGACAGAGACGGCTCCTCGCCCTAAGCGGCATAAGTCGTTAGGGACTCAAAAAACCTCTCGAACAGCGACCAGCTCTCGCTTCATCATGACGGTCAGTTTTAGCTTTCTCCACTGAGGTGCTCGACCCAGCTCAACCGGGGCACAATCGCAGTGTGTAACATCCCACATTTTCAATTTGGAATTTTATACATTAGATCATCATGCATATCTTATTTTCTTGCATTTTGGTCGATCCTAGAAATTTCACGCAACTCAAGGACCTTCGGAGAGAGTTGGAGATTTCGTTATTTTCATATTTGAGTTCTCTCAAATTTTGAAAAGAGGATCATTTGATTTATTTATTTTATCTTCAATAATTTTTTCCGATATCAAAAATATAAGAGAGGGAATAATATGACTTTCCCAAAAATTGAGGAAAAATGAAGATTTAATAAATAGATCAAGATTTGGTTTTGCCGGAGTTTTATTTGCATTTTATTTGGATAGGGAAAAATGCGCGTTTTCGAAAATTGCATTTTTAGGCCCGGAGAAAAGTTCATTTTGTTTGGCTCATTTTTAGGAGTCGGGGAAAATTTACTTTAGAATTTTTGGAGTTCGTTTAGATTTTCTTTTCTTTTGTTTTCTGCGCGCGAAACCGATTTTAAAAAAAAAGAGCAGGCCAGCTGGGCCTAAAGCCCAGCCAGCCGGCCAGCCGCCCCAGCCCTCCCCTCGCGCGCGCAGCCAGGTGCCAAGCGCCAGGAGGCCGCCGCCTCGCCTCTTCCCTCAGGCCGAATCCTTTTAGGATTCTAGGCCGGTAGCCCCTCCCCTTTCCTTGTTTCATTTTCTTTTTTTCATCTAGGATTCCTATTCCTAGTCTATTTCTTGTCCCCTACCCCAAGTAAACCCTCTCCCCTCACCTATATAAATACCCCCACACCCCCCTCCAAAACATCAAATCAAAACCCAAGCCCCTCTCCTCCCAAGCCACGCCCCACCCCGCGCCCCTCACCACCCACG
>NC_041386.1:218286697-218293640 GCF_002162155.2 Triticum dicoccoides | reverse complement strand
CGCCGCCTTAGCCGCTGTCGCCGCCTCAGCCGTCGCCGCCGCCGCACCTTGCCCACGCCGCCGCCGCCCTAGCCGCTGCCGCCGGAGCCGTTCACCCCGCCTCGCCGGAGGTAGCCCCGCGCCTCTCTTTTTCTTCCCCGCGGTTCGGTTCTTTTACAAGAAACCGTTCCGGTTTTCTTTTCCGGTTTTTCTCTCTGATTCTTCGTTTCGGTTCCTTTTCCGAAACCCTAGATCGGTTTTCCGTTTTCTTTTTCGGTTACTTTTACGAAAACCCTAGATCGATTTTCGTTCTTCTTTTGGACCGTACGTCTCAACGAACGTGATCACCGATTATTCCCGGTTAACGACGCCCGTTCGTTTAACCGTTCGTCTCTTCCTTTTCGTCGGATTTATTCCGCGATCGCGATCTCAGATCCGATCTTCGTTCTAGTTTATCTTCTCGCCCGTTTATCGGAATCAGGTGATTCAAGCACCTGGAGTTTCATCTCGAAACCGCCGTTCCGTCTAATCAACTTGAACAAGCTTTTGCTATGGTAAAATTTGACCTAGTTTCAACTTGCTAGAACTAAGTTGTTTTCTTCCGCCGTTTGTTTTCCGTCGTTTGTTCGGTTCGTTCTTTCTTTGCAACCGGAGTTCTTAAGTTGAACTATCTGGTTCGTTCTCTTGTTCGAGTTTTACTTGTGCATTAGATGAGTACTTATTGTGTGGTTACTATTGTTTGCTTGCGATAGATTGACCGGAGTGTGACGAGTAGATCTATCAAGAGTTTTAAGTGCGAATCATCTTCATCTACATTGCAGGCAAGTTCACACTTTGATCATACCTTCCCTACAACCCATGTTTTATTGCATTAGATCAATCCTCTCACATTGCATGATTAGGATCTAATTAAATTACGGGATGGGAAGTAGATGAGGTAGTACCTATTACCTGTATTATTATGAAACCTTTGGGAGTTACTTCTACGTTTTCTTCTTATGCCATGCTATGCTAGTAGACGTGGATTGGGTGAGTGATATCCATGACAGATGTGAGTTGATAATTTTAATGGTTTATCTAAGGTGGCAACTTAAACACACATCTGGGTGGATTGAGGCACCTGATGTCTATCAGGACTTGCCTGTTTTTTTGGACCGCCACCCAGGCTCAAAGGGATCATAAGATAATTCATGCTAGAAACTTCCGTGTGCAGCCACATGCTACTATGGGCTCTGGCATAGTTGACTAAGTTGTGCAAACTCTTACGGGGTGGACTAGCAGATGTAGGGGTTATAGGTGGTATGGTCTACCCCACATGTAAGGTGCTAGCGCTTCTGAAAGACTATGTCTCGGTCATCCGCTTCTCAAACACCATGTAGTGAGAGAAAACAAACGGAGGCGATCGAGTCTTGTGGGAAAAGTGCGCAAACCTCTGCAGAGTGTACAAACTAATCATGATTAGCCGTGTCCCCGGTTATGGACAACTTGAGTATCTAGTACTTGAATATCATTGTGAATCTCAACATGTTACTTCTAATTAATGTTGTTGGGTTTTAATTACTTTTAATTGGGATTGAGAATGATGTCAACCATTCTCAATGTTTCATAACCACCATGATAGTTAAATAAACTTATTCCTTTGCAGTAGGGAAAAATTGGCTTTACGCAAAAACCTTATAACCATAGAGCTTTTCCACCAGCCAAATATGCATGTAGTGATAGCCATTGTTCATCATTCTCTATGGTGTGAATTTGCCAGTACATTCAATGTACTGACCCTTTGTGGCTGCAACGTCTCATGTTGCAGGAGTATCTTACGACGAGTAAGTGATACGTTAGGGTTACGATTTCTACACTCAACTTTCCCGTTGGTGTTGATGGGAATCCACAACCTTGTTGCTTCCGCTATATGGATTGAGGTAATAGTATTTACGTTACTTTATACATGTGATTTACCTCTGTTATAAATCCTTCGAGTACTATGTGTGTCAGCATACTGATCCAGGGATGACACATAAGCACAGAGACTTGATCCATTCGGGTCGGGTCGCTACAAGATGGTATCAGAGCACATGTTGACTGTAGGACGTGACCCTAGAAACTGGCAAGCCCATAGCAAAGATTTTTCTCTACAACTTTTCCCTTCAAAAAGATCTTTTACCTCTCTTCTCTTCTGAGCTTATTCAAAAATTCTCTTTAGTGAGACCATACCCCTTTCCCCTTTTGACCACTCAAAGATTCGACTGATGAGACCACTCCAAGAAGTACAAGATATCGGACAACTAAGACCACTTCGAAATGAAGAAGTATTTTCCGTGCATCTGAACAATGGAAACTACAACTGTGAAGACTCTGAAGACTAGTAGAATTGGAAGGCTCTGAAGAATTCCCAGATTTGTATGACCTGGGAAGGCTACCCTTATGGACCTTGGCAGACTATGGAAGTTGTCAATACCCGAGATCACGGTGTATCGGAGAAAGACTAAAACAAGGAGCATGAGAACTCAAAGTTTTGTCAAAGAAAACACTAAGGCAGGAGATATCAACTGGCAAGATAGCTCATGGCAATGACAAGGGCAGAAACACGGTTATCCGTGATGTCGTCACCATTGATACTGTGGTCACCAAGCTGAGCTAAGCATGCATATGCATGGAAGGATTAAATGGTAGAAGGTTGATGGAGCACCTATCAGCAAGATGAAGTTTTAACCTTAGCCGGTGTATCACCATGATTTGGAGAATTACATCAAGAAGTTAAGAGGGATCTGCAGGAAGCAATATTTATGAGGAAGCGTTTCGTGAAGAACTCAGGACCCAGGAGCTGAAAATAGCCAAGCTGGAGGAGCTACAACCTTGAGATACAGGAGATTCGTCAGGAACTGAAGGATAGTAGGACCATGGTTCATGCCAAGGATAATGAAACCCAAAAGTTTGAAATGCAACTCCGGAATATTAAAGGATGTCACGAGAGATTTCACATCAACAGAGATTGATCTGGCAAAAGAACTTGAGAAAGACAAGCATGATCGGAAGAAGCCATTGGAGGCATGAACAAGGTTTGAAGAATTTGGAGACGTTGAAGATTCATTGACCTTTAGAAGACCAAACCCCTGTTATATACCTACATTAGATGCGACGTTTGTGAGCTGTCATTTGTTTGATGTTTTTCGACAGCCACAACAAAAATCTGTCTTTTCAAAACTTTTGTTTGTATTGTGTGCATTCCTCTCTCTTGATCTCTCTTATCTCACCCCAAATCCATGGACCCAATAGAGGATGTATGGAGATGAGATTGTATTTTCTGGACCGATGAGTCAATTGGAGACAGACCGATGGATTCGGAACATGGAGGATCATATGGAGAATAACCTTATAATCGGAAAGGATATGGCCCAGCATGCTCTTCAATGCTTTTAAAGAGGTGCTGCTACTTCGTGGAGGATGTACCAAACCATCAATGGATGGAAAGGAGTAACCACTTGGAAAGAATTTAAGTTGACTTTGCTAAAGTCTCAGTTAGTGTCCCAGAAATTGAAGCCTTATGGAAAAGACATGAAGAAAACTTGTGCATGCAAGATTTGTGGAGAAATCGAACACAACCATAAAGAACACAAGGATGAATGCCCAAATTGCGAAGGAAGTCACCCAGCTGAAGAATACCCAACTAGGCAGATCACTTGTTTCTTGTGTGAAGGGACTACCCACTATCCTGCTCAGTGTCACCTTTACTCCATGGTACAAAGAACCATGCAGCAGAAGGAAGAAGCAATGAAAGGAGCTCTTATGGAAAGTTTAGAAGAACTTGTGATGAAGAAAGAGGTGGAGGACACACCCAAAGAAGAACCAATTAAACCCTACACCAAGTCTTGCTATTCATGAGGAGAAGAAGGACACATCTCCCAGAATTGTATGAATGGGGATCTAGTAGAATTCCCGGCTGAGGAAGTAGAGTATGACCCACAGGAAATAGAAGCCCTGATTGGAATGGAAAAGTCTATAAAGAGAGGTAGATTGGATTCCAGGAAGGATCTGAGTCATGTCACCTGTTATGGGTGCAAGGAGTCAGGGCACTACCTCAACAAATGCCCAAAAAGGAAACCTCGAAACTTGTCAGAAGTAATATGTTTCCGTTGTAATAAAGCAGGGCACTTTGCCAGAGATTGTCCGAAGGAGAAGGAGACTTGTGATAAATAGTTGAGTTTGTTATAGAAGAAATATAGTAGAAGTGAGAACATTTTCCTTTATATTGAGGTGTTGAGTTGAGGCATGTAATGGAAAAACAGGAGATTGTAATAATTTGAGAATCAATAAAGTTAGCAGTGTTGGTACTGATTTGGATTTTATGAGTTACTCTATGAGGAAAGATGTTGACCATTTTTGAGGATATGAGAAATATGGTCTATAAAATATTGGAGCATTTTAAGGGTGGTAGTACCCTGTAAAAACCGTTGACCCCTGGAAAAGATAAGCATACTCCACTGTAATGGATTTCGGACAAAATGAATATGAGTTTTGTCTCGATATGTGTGATGCCCCAAGAGTATGTGGGATGAAGTTGGAAACCATCAGTTGTTTGGACCAAATGTGATCAAGGAGTCAGAAGAGAATGTTAAGTTGATTTGAGATAGACTGAAGGTAGCTCAGTCCAGGCAGAAGAGTTATGTAAACTCAAAAACTCAAGGAGGTAGTCTATGAAATTGAAGACATAGCATGTCTTCGTGTGTTCCCTCTGCGAGGAGTTATACGAGTTGGAGTTAAGGGACAGTTAGCCCCGAGATTTGTAGGACCATACCGAGTTTTGGAGCGTATGAGGGAAGTGGCCTACAAGTTGGAGTTAACCGAAGGACTGTCAGGAGTTCAAGATGTGTTTCACGTTTCCCAGTTGAAGAAGTGCCATGCAGAGATGGCCAATATTCTCCTGTAAAGACGCTTGACCGCGGAAAGGATAATGATGTTCCACGAAGTGGAATATGGACTTCATGAGTATAAGTTTTTATCTCGGTATGAGGGATATTCCACGAGGATGAAGAGATGAAGTACTATTGGATATAAAGGAGGTATGATGTTGGAGATATGGATCAAGGGAAATTCCATGATGAGTTTGAGTAATCACGTTTCAGTTTGGTGCCAATATAAGGAAGGAAGACAATACAATTGGATGGATTTAAGAATACTAGGAAGTTGGATGTTGGATTAGAGATCCGCTGCCCCGATGAAGAGTTCAAGGTTTGCAAGTGATGAGATGTGCCATAACCCACAGGCCCCAGGACCTGCCAAGAAGCAAGCACATTCTTGCTAAAGGAAGGACCCTGGAAAAGGATATACCTTTGCCGAAAGACGATTTTATAGGAGTTTACGCAAAACCTGAGAGTTGTGAAGGAACGATAGATGTTTGTCTGGCTTGCAGAATCAATGGATATATCCGAACTTGGTTCGTCGACAAGAGGAATTCTGCAATGCTTGTGAGGATGACCGAGTGTTAGAATGCGAGATTCGCTAAACCGTATACAAGGTAATGATTTGGGTGCGGGATGGATTGATCACCATACCGACTTACTCTTATTATTCGCCTTGCTATATGGGATGGTAAATCTGTGTGACTTACCTATAGTAGAGAGACGGCGATATTAAACCTTGTTTAAACCTTAGAATGGTATAAGTATTTTTCCCTTGTACACGGCAGTTGTGCCAACCGTAGGTTATACGGTGAGGATCAACCAAGACCCATTTCCTGCAGGAGAAACCATAAATGATTGACCACCATGAGATATCGATAGTTGTTTAGTTTTGGCGCCAGACCCGTCCGCTACGAAGACCCAGTCGCGGAATAACCTTACCAAGATGAAAGGATAGAAGAATTGTGGTAAAGGTTACGCCACTACCAGAAGAGTTCAGAGAAGGAATTTTCTCGAGGATCTGAGAAGACCGACACTGTCAAGAATAAGGATGGAGTATGTGAGTTTTCATGAAACCGTAACAATGCTTCTAAGCGTGGTAGCACCCCAGACCCCGGAGATGATCGATGGATTTTGAGGAGACCCCCAAACCCTAACCTTTTCTTGCTAGCCTCTCCGAATCTCGAGGACGAGATTCCTTTTAAGGGTGGTAGGTTTGTAACATCCCAAATTTTCAATTTGGAATGTTATACATTAGATCATCATGCATATCTTATTTTCTTGCATTTTGGTCGATCCTAGAAATTTCACGCAACTCAAGGACCTTCGGAGAGAGTTGGAGATTTCGTTATTTTCATATTTGAGTTCTCTCAAATTTTGAAAAGAGGATCATTTGATTTATTTATTTTATCGTCAATAATTTTTTCCGATATCAAAAATATAAGAGAGGGAATAATATGACTTTCCCAAAAATTGAGGAAAAATGAAGATTTAATAAATAGATCAAGATTTGGTTTTGCCGGAGTTTTATTTGCATTTTATTTGGATAGGGAAAAATGCGCGTTTTCGAAAATTGCATTTTTAGGCCCGGAGAAAAGTTCATTTTGTTCGGCTCATTTTTAGGAGTCGGGGAAATTTACTTTAGAATTTTTGGAGTTCGTTTAGATTTTCTTTTCTTTTGTTTTCTGCGCGCGAAACCGATTTAAAAAAAAGAGCAGGCCATTTGGGCCTAAAGCCCAGCCAGCCGGCCAGCCGCCCCAGCCCTCCCCTCGCGCGCGCAGCCAGGCGCCAAGCGCCAGGAGGCCGCCACCTCGCCTCTTGCCTCAGGCCGAATCCTTTTAGGATTCTAGGCCGGTAGCCCCTCCCCTTTCCTTGTTTCGTTTTCTTTTTTTCATCTAGGATTCCTATTCCTAGTCTATTTCTTGTCCCCTACCCCAAGTAAACCCTCTCCCCTCACCTATATAAAATACCCCCACACACCCCCTCCAAAACATCAAATCAAAACCCAAGCCCCTCTCCTCCCAAGCCGCGCCCCACCCCGCGCCCCTCACCACCCACGCCGCGCCCCT
>NC_041386.1:218220183-218286195 GCF_002162155.2 Triticum dicoccoides | reverse complement strand
GCCGCCGCCGCCTCAGCCGCCGCCTCAGCCGCCGCCGCCGCCGCACCTTGCCCACGCCGCCGCCGCCCTAGCCGCCGCCGGCGGAGCTGTTCGCCCCACCTCGCCGGAGGTATCCCCGCGCCTCTCTTTTTCTTCCCCGCGGTTTGGTTCTTTTACAAGAAACCGTTCTGGTTTTCTTTTCCGGTTTTTCTCTCTGATTCTTCGTTTCGGTTCCTTTTCCGAAACCCTAGATCGGTTTTCCATTTTCTTTTTCGGTTTCCTTTCTGAAAACCCTAGATCGGTTTTCGTTCTTCTTTCGGACCGTTCGTCTCAACGCACGTGATCACCGATTATTCCCGGTTAACGACGCCCGTTCGTTTAACCGTTCATCTCTTCCTTTTCGTCAGATTTATTCCGTGATCGCGATCTCAGATCCGATCTTCGTTCTAGTTTATCTTCTCGCTCGTTTATCGGAATCAGGTGATTCAAGCGCCTGGAGTTTCGTCTCGAAACCGCCGTTCCGTCTAATCAACTTGAACAAGCTTTTGCTATGGTAAAATTTGACCTAGTTTCAACTTGCTAGAACCGAGTTGTTTTCTTCCGCCGTTTGTTTTCCTTCGTTTGTTTGGTTCGTTCTTTCTTTGCAACCGGAGTTCTTAAGTTGAACTATCTGGTTCGCTCTCTTGTTCGAGTTTTACTTGTGCATTAGATGAGTACTTATTGTGTGGTTACTATTGTTTTCTTGCGATAGATTGACCGGAGTGTGACGAGTAGATCTATCAAGAGTTTTAAGTGCGAATCATCTTCATCTACATTGCAGGCAAGTTCACACTTTGATCATACCTTCCCTACAACCCATGTTTTATTGCATTAGATCAATCCTCTCACATTGCATGATTAGGATCTAATTAAATTGTGGGATGGGAAGTAGATGAGGTAGTACCTATTACCTGTATTATTATGAAACCTTTGGGAGTTACTTCTACGTTTGCTTATTATGCCATGCTATGCTAGTAGACGTGGATTGGGTGAGTGATATCCATGACAGATGTGAGTTGATAATTTTAATGGTTTATCTAAGGTGGCAACTTAAACACACATCTGGGTGGATTGAGGCACCTGATGTCTATCAGGACTTGCTTGTTTTTTTTGGACCGCCACCCAGGCTCAAAGGGATCATAAGATAATTCATGCTAGAAACTTCCGTGTGCAGCCACATGCTACTATGGGCTCTGGCATAGTTGACTAAGTTGTGTGAACTCTTACGGGGTGGACTAGCAGATGTAGGGGTTATAGGTGGTACGGTCTACCCCACATGTAAGGTGCTAGCGCTTCTGAAAGACTATATCTCGGTCATCCGCTTCTCAAACACCATGTAGTGCGAGAAAACAAACGGAGGCGATCGAGTCTTGTGGGAAAAGTGTGCAAACCTCTGTAGAGTGTACAAACTAATCATGATTAGCCGTGTCCCCGGTTATGGACAACTTGAGTATCTAGTACTTGAATATCATTGTGAATCTCAACATGTTACTTCTAATTAATGTTGTTGGGTTTTAATTACTTTTAATTGGGATTGAGAATGCTGTCAACCATTCTCAATGTTTCACAACCACCATGATAGTTAAATAAACTTATTCTTTGCAGTAGGGAAAAATTGGCTTTACGCAAAAACCTTATAACCATAGAGCTTTTCCACCAGCCAAATATGCATGTAGTGATAGCCATTGTTCATCATTCTCTATGGTGTGAATTTGCCAGTACATTCAATGTACTGACGCTCTGTGGCTGCAACGTCTCATGTTGCAGGAGTATCTTACGACGAGTAAGTGATACGTTAGGGTTACGATTTCTACACTCAACTTTGCCGTTGGTGTTGATGGGAATCCACAACCTTGTTGCTTCCGCTATATGGATTGAGGTAATAGTATTTACGTTACTTTATACATGTGATTTACCTCTGTTATAAATCCTTCGAGTACTATGTGTGTCAGCATACGAACGGTCCAAAAGAAGAACGAAAACCGATCTAGGGTTTTCGGAAAAGAAACCGAAAAAGAAAACGGAAAACCGATCTAGGGTTTCGGAAAAGGAACCGAAACGAAGAATCGGAGAGAAAAGCCGGAAAAGAAAACTGGAACGGTTTCTTGTAAAAGAACCGAACCGCGGGGAAGAAAAAGAGAGGCGTGGGGCTACCTCCGGCGAGGCGGGGCGAACGGCTCCGGTGGCAGCGGCTAGGGCGGCGGCGTGGGCAAGGTGCAGCGGCGGCGGCGGCTGAGGCGGCGACGACGGCGGCGGCTAGGGCGGCGCGGGTGAGGGGCGCGGCGTGGGTGGTGAGGGGCGCGGGGTGGGGCGCGGCTTGGGAGGAGAGGGGCTTGGGTTTTGATTTGATGTTTTGGAGGGGGGGTGTGGGGGTATTTATATAGGTGAGGGGAGAGGGTTTACTTGGGGTAGGGGACAAGAAATAGACTAGGAATAGGAATCCTAGATGAAAAAAGGAAAACGAAACAAGGAAAGGGGAGGGGCTACCGGCCTAGAATCCTAAAAGGATTCGGCCTGAGGCAAGAGGCGAGGCGGCGGCCTCCTGGTGCTTGGCGCCTGGCTGCGCGCGCGAGGGGAGGGCTGGGGCGGCTGGCCGGCTGGCTGGGCTTTAGGCCCAGCTGGCCTGCTCTCTTTTTTTTAAATCGGTTTCGCACGCAGAAAACAAAAGAAAAGAAAATCTAAACGAACTCCAAAAATTCTAAAGTAAATTTTCCCGAATCCTAAAAATGAGCCGAACAAAATGAACTTTTCTCTGGGCCTAAAAATGCAATTTTCGAAAACACGCATTTTTCCCTATCCAAATAAAATGCAAATAAAACTCCGGCAAAACCAAATCTTGATCTATTTATTAAATCTTCATTTTCCCCCAATTTTTGGGAAAGTCATATTATTCCCTCTCTTATATTTTTGATATCGGAAAAAATTATTAAAGATAAAATAAATAAATCAAATGATCCTCTTTTCAAAATTTGAGAGAACTCAAATATGAAAATAACGAAATCTCCAACTCTCTCCGAAGGTCCTTGAGTTGCGTGAAATTTCTAGGATCGACCAAAATGCAAGAAAATAAGATATGCATGATGATCTAATGTATAACATTCCAAATTGAAAATTTGGGATGTTACAAACCCTCTGTTATAAATCCTTCGAGTACTGTGTGTGTCAGCATACTGATCCAGGGATGACACATAAGCACAGAGACTTGATCCATTCGGGTCGGGTCGCTACACAGTGGTTCTCCTAGTGCTACCTTAGCCGATATAGCGGAACGTAAGGCACCAAAACATAGCAGCCGGGCAAACCCAACTATTGACCCAAGACATGATTCGGGGCCGATGCATATAGTGCTATAAGTTCGGGGTGCCGCACTTGTGAAGGTGTTCGGACTTCTCACACCATATTGAGGGGTACTAAAGCCCCTGGCGTATTTTGGCCGTTCCAACGTGTACGGGTGCAACATGTCGTTAAGGAACATATATAAAAAAGGTAATGCAAAAAATAGACAAAAGCTATGCATTGTTTATTAAAATAGCTGCGATCAAAGCAGAACGATACAAGTAATGCGATAAACAAAAAGTTGGACTATTTAACATGTCTGCTCCAGGGGCAAGCTGCGGAATAGTATGCGAAACAGGTATACTGCTCGTGATAGAGTCCACCTGGGATTTCCATAATGCGGCATGGCTTGTCTGCTTCCCTGGTCCTTGCATCGTTTGTGCGGCAATTGAACTGCCGAACAGGCCTTCCAAAGAGTAGAGTCCTGGAAATAAGAGAAAAGTAAAAAAATCGGCAGCCCCTGGTGCGGTTTAAGCCGTGTTTTGGGCGTGCCGTGATGGTGCCCCTCCCCCTATGCCCATGGTATTTCCAGATCATTGTTATGGACGCGAAGAACTGGCGTCGCCTTTTTGCGAGGGTTGGGGTTGGGGCCGCATTGCTACGTCTGCTCGGAACGTGCCAGGTGGTCTTGTTGTAGGTTACTCCGGGCGCGCTTAACGGTGTTTGGACGTTTAATGGCCAGACTGGAGAACTGCCTGGAGAGGCTGCTTTGTACTTCCGTTGCAAGGGCCGCCGTGTGCTCCTCCGTTCGGAGGGAGCGTTCGGTTTTTCCATTGACCATAATTACTCCACGAGGGCCTGGCATCATGAGCTGAAGGTATGCGTAGTGCGGTACCGCATTGAATTTGGCGAATGCGGTTCGCCCGAGCAGTGCGTGATAGCCACTGCGAAACGGGACTATGTCAAAGATTAACTCCTCGCTTCGGAAATTATCCGGAGATCCAAAGACCACTTCAAGTGTGACTGAGCCTGTGCAGTTGGCCTCTACACCTGGTATTACACCTTTAAAGGTTGTTTTGGTGGTCTTAATCCTCGAGGGATCTATGCCCATTTTCTGCACTGTATCCTGGTAAAGCAGGTTCAGGCTGCTGCTGCCGTCCATAAGGACTCTAGTGAGATGAAATCCGTCAATAATTGGGTCTAGAACCAATTCGGCGAATCCGCCATGACGGATGCTAGTGGGATGGTCCCTTCGATCAAAGGTGATCGGGCAGGTGGACCATGGGTTGAACTTTGGGGCGACTGGCTCTACCGTGTATACGTCCCTTAACGCGTGCTTTCGCTCCCTTTTGGGGACATGGGTTGCTTATATCATGTTCACCGTCCGCACTTGTGGGGGAAAACCCTTCTGTCCACTATTGTTCGGCGGCCGGGGCTCCTCGTCGTCATCGCTATGCAGCCCCTTGTCTTCATTGTCAGTGCTTAACTTGCCTGCCTGCTTGAACACCCAACAATCCCTATTGGTGTGATTTTCCAGCTTTTCGGGGGTGCCATGTATTTGGCACAGGCGGTCGAGTATTCGGTCCAAGCTGGACGACCCCCTAGGATTCCTTTTGAATGGCTTTTTCCGCTGACCGGATTTAGAGCCTCTGAATCCGACATTGACTGATGTATCCTCAGCATTGTCGTTGTTAATGCGGTGCTTCTGCTTGTTGCGACGCGACCTGCCACTAATGTCCCTGGTGTCCGAACTACCAGGGTTCTTGGTCATGTTGTTGCTACGAGCAAGCCAGCTATCTTCTCCCACGCAAAAGCGGGGCATGAGTGTCGTGAGTGCTGCCATAGATTTCGGCTTTTCCTGTCCAAGGTGCCGGGCCAGCCACTCGTCACGGATATTGTGTTTGAAGGCTGCTGGATTATGTGACTTAGGTCATCGGCGTCTGGGGGTCGCACATAAGTGCCCTGGAAATTGTCGAGGAATGCGGCTTCCAGGTCCTCCCAACAACTGATTGATCCTGTTGGCAAGCTGTTAAGCCAATGCCGAGCTGGTCCTTTAAGGTTGAGTGGGAGGTATTTGATGGCGTGAAAATCGTCGCCGCGGGCCATGTGGATATGAAGGAGATAATCCTGGATCCATACCGCAGGGTCTGTTGTGCCATCATATGATTCGATGTTTACCGGCTTGAAACCCTCGGGGATTTGATGATCCATTATTTTGTCTGTAAAGCACAGTGGGTGTGTGGTGCCTCTGTACTGGCGATATCATGACGTAGCTCTAATGAGCTTTCTCTACTATGTTCGGCCCTGCCGAATTTGTGGCTGGCGTGATGGTTACCGTCTTGAGCCATGGGGTGCCCACGCGATCCGTAGATCGATCGTGTTTGCCTTGCCTTGTCCTCCAACATGTGTCGTAAGTCCGCCGCATATTCCTGTGCCTTGGTACGGGATGCGGCTTGAGTGAAGGGCCGGGAGGCCTCTCTGTCGTGGCCACGAGGTGGCTGGTCGGCCGCATCAAGTGCTTCCTCCTCTAATTGGGGTAGCAATCTGCGCTTTGGGTAGCTCTTGGAGGGGCGTTCGAGTTTATGCTCTTCGGCCGCAAAGACTTCAGTCCATCTGTCAACTAGCAAATCTTGATCAGCTCTGAGCTGTTGCTATTTTTTCTTGAGGCTTCTTGCCGTGGCCATAAGCCTGCGTTGGAAACGCTTTTGCTCAACGGGATCCTCTGGCACGACTAATTCGTCGTCGTCGAGGCTTGCCTCGTCTTCGGAGGGAGGCATATAATTATCGTCCTCGACCTCTCTGTCTGTCGCTCTCTCATGAGGGCTGGTTTCTCCATCCTCCTGTGCTAAGTCTTGCTGGAGGGGGTTTTCTTCGGCACTCTCTGGAGTATTATTATCTCCCGTGCTGGAATCACCGTTTTTGTGCTGGCGGGATTTTGAGTGGTGCCGCTAACATCGGCGCTTAGGCTGTTTCTTGGAGGGGTCATCCTCCGCTGTTCCATCACCATCTCCCTCTTTTGGGGTGTCCACCATGTATATGTCATACGACGAGGTGGCTTTCCAGGGCCTAGTAGGCGCTGGTTCTTCATCATCTCCTTCATCGGCGTCCATACCATCGATGTATTCGGAGTCGATGTCGAGCATGTCGATTAAGTCGTCGACAGTGGCTACGAAGTGGGTGGTGGGTGGGCTTTGAATTTCTTCATCGTCTGAATCCCAACCTTGCTGGCCGTAGTCCGGCCAGGGCTCTCCTGATAAAGAGAGAGACTTCAGTGTCTTCAGAATATCGCCAAAAGGCGAGTGCTGAAAGATGTCTGCGACAGTGAACTCCATGATTGGCGCCCAATCGGATTCGATTGGCAGGGGCGCGGAGTGTTCGAAGTCCGGAGAGCAGTCCGGCTCCTTGGAGTCACGAGTCTCGCAGAGTACGGGGCTGGTGTTTGGCTCAATCGCCGTTTGGATCGCAGCCCCCGAGGTTGCGTCCAACCGCCCATCCTCGATCGGCGCAGTTGACTCTGAACTAAGGGTCGGAGACGGTGCGAGTGTGTCCTCAAGGGCGCCGTTCGGTGGCAGAGTTAGATCATGCTCGTCATGATAGTCCGGCGCGCTTGGCAGTGGTTCGAATCCGTCGAAGATCAAGTCCCCGCGGATGCCAGCCGTGTAGTTTAAACTTCCGAATCTGACCTGACGGCCAGGGGCGTAGCTTTCGATCTACTCTAGATGGCCAAGTGAATTGGCCCGCAGTTCGAAGCCGCCGAAGACGAAGATCTGTCCAGGGAGGAAGGTCTCACCCTGGACTGCATCGCCATTGATGATCGTAGGAGCCATCGGTCCTGAAGGCGACGACACAGAGGAACTCTCAATGAAAGCACCAATGTCGGTGTCAAAACCGGCGAATCTCGGGTAGGGGGTCCCGAACTGTGCGTCTAGGCCGGATGGTAACAGGAGGCAAGGGACATGAAGTTTTACCCAGGTTCGGGCCCTCTCGATGGAGGTAAAACCCTATGTCCTGCTTGACTAATATTGATGATATGGGTAGTACAAGAGTAGATCTACCACTAGATCAGAGAGGCTAAACCCTAGAAGCTAGCTTATGGTATGATTGTTGATGTGTATGTTGTCCTACGGACTAAAACCCTCCGGTTTATATAGACACTGGATAGGGTTAGGGTTACATAGAGTCGGTTACAATGGTAGGAGATCTGAACATCCGTATCTCCAAGCTTGCCTTCCACGCCAAGGAAAGTCCCTTCTAGACATAGGACGAAGTCTTCAATCTTGTATCTTCATAGTCCAGGAGTCCGGCCGAAGGTATAGTTTGGCTATCCGAACACCCCCTAATCCAGGACTCCCTCATCTAGCTTTGTAGATAGTAACACTACTATCAGCGTCCGTCTTCCTCTTGAAGATCCATTTAATCTCAATGGCTCGCCGATCATTGGGCAAGTCAATCAAAGTCCATACTTTGTTCTCATACATGGATCTCATCTCAGATTTCATGGCCTCAAGCCATTTCGCGGAATCTGGGCTCATCATCGCTTCCTCATAGTTCATAGGCTCGTCATGGTCAAGTAACATGACCTCCAGAACAGGATTACCGTACCACTCTGGTGCGGATCTCACTCAGGCTTACCTACGAGGTTCGGTAGTAACTTGATCTAAAGTTACATGATCATCGTCATTAGTTTCCTCACTAATCGGTGTAGTAGTCATAGGAACAGATTTCTGTGATGAACTACTTTCCAATAAGGGAGCAGGTATAGTTACCTCATCAAGTTTTACTTTCCTCCCACTCACTTCTTTCGAGAGAAACTCCTTTTCTAGAAAGGATTCATTCAAAGCAACGAAAATATTGCCTTAGGATCTGTGATAGAAGGTGTACCCAACATTTTATTTTGGGTATCCTATGAAGACGCACTTCTCCGATTTGGGTTAGAGCTTATCAGGTTGAAACTTTTTCACATAAG
Source organism: Triticum dicoccoides (assembly GCF_002162155.2). Taxonomy (NCBI): domain Eukaryota; kingdom Viridiplantae; phylum Streptophyta; class Magnoliopsida; order Poales; family Poaceae; genus Triticum; species Triticum dicoccoides. Next base: position 218,277,935 of record NC_041386.1, on the reverse strand, counting down.
CATTGCAACCTCAAACTTTAAGAAATGACAACTTAGGTTTCTTGCCAAACCATAGTTCATACGGTGTCGTCTCAACGGATTTAGATGGTGCCCTATTTAACGTGAATGCAGCTGTCTCTAATGCATAACCCCAAAACGATAGTGGTAGATCGGTAAGAGACATCATAGATCGCACCATATCTAATAAAGTACGGTTATGACGTTCGGACACACCATTATGCTGTGGTGTTCTAGGTGGCGTGAGTAGTGAAACTATTTCACATTGTTTTTTAACTGAAGGCCAAACTCGTAACTCAAATATTTTACATCTGCGATCATATCATAGAAACTTTCATTTTTATTACGATGATTCTCCACTTCACTCTGAAATTCTTTGAACTTTTCAAATGTTTCAGACTTGTGTTTTATCAAGTAGATATACTCATATCGGCTCAAATCATCTGTGAAGATCAGAAAATAATGATACCTGCCACGAGCCTCAATATTCATCGGACCACATACATCAGTATGTATGATTTCCAACAAATCTGTTGCTTGCTCCATTGTTATGGAGAACGGAGTCTTAGTCATCTTGCCCATGAGGCATGGTTCGCAAGCATCAACTGATTCATAATCAAGTGATTCCAAAAGCCCATCAGCATGGATTTTCTTCATGCGCTTTACACCAATATGACCTAAACGGCAGTGCCACAAATAAATTGCACCATCATTATTAACTTTGCATCTTTTGGTTTCAATATTATGAATATGTGTATCACTACGATCGAGATCCAACGAACCATTTTCATTGGGTGTGTAACCATATAAGGTTTTATTCATGTAAACAGAACAACAATTTATTCTCTTACTTAAATGAATAACCGTATTGCAATAAACATGATCAAATCATATTCATGATCAACGCAAACACCAAATAACACTTATTTAGGTTCGACACTAATCCCAAAAGTATAGGGAGTGTGCGATGATGATCATATCAATCTTGGAACCACTTCCAACACACATCGTCACTTCACCCATAACTAGTCTATGTTCATTCTGCAACTCCCGTTTTGAGTTACTACTCTTAGCAACTGAACCAGTATCAAATACCGAGGGGTTGCTACGAACACTAGTAAAATACACATCAATAATCTGTATATCAAATATACCTTTGTTCACTTTGCCATCCTTCTTATCCGCCAAATACTTGGGGCAGTTCCGCTTCCAGTGACCAGTCCCTTTGCAGTAGAAGCACTTAGTCTCAGGCTTAGGACCAGACTTGGGATTCTTCACTTGAGCAGCGACTTGCTTGCCGTTCTTCTTGAAGTTCCCCTTCTTCCCTTTGCCCTTTTCTTGAAACTAGTGGTCTTGTCTACCATCAACACTTGATATTTTTCTTGATTTCTACCTTCATCGATTTCATCATTACGAAGAGCTTGGGAATCGTTTCCGTTATCCCTTGCATATCATAGTTCATCACGAAGTTCTACTAACTTGGTGATGGTGACTAGAGAATTTTGTCAATCACTATTTTATCTAAAACATTAACTCCCACTTGATTCAAGCGATTGTAGTACCCAGACAATCTGAGCACATGCTCATTGCTTGAGCTATTCTCCTCCATCTTTTAGCTATAGAACTTGTTGGAGACTTAATATCTCTCAACTCGAGTATTTGCTTGAAGTATTAACTTCAACTCCTTGAACATCTCATATGGTCCATGACGTTCAAAACGTATTTGAAGTCTCGATTCTAAGCCGTTTAAGCATGGTGCACTAAACTATCAAGTAGTCATCATATTGAGCTAGCCAAATGTTCATAACATCTGCATCTGCTCCTGCAATAGGTTTGTCACCTAGCGGTGCATCAAAGACATAATTCTTCTGTGCAGCAATGAGGATAAACCTCAGATCACGGATCCAATCCGCATCATTGCTACTAACATCTTTCAACTTAGTTTTATCTAGGAACATATCAAAAATAAAATAGGGGAGCTAAACGCGAGCTATTGATCTACAACATAGATATGCTAATACTACCAGGACTAAGTTCATGATAAATTAAAGTTCAATTACTTAAGAACTCCCACTTAGATAGACATCCCTCTAATCCTCTAAGTGATCATGTGATCCAAATCAACTAAACCATGTCCGATCATCACGTGAGATGGAGTAGTTTCAATGGTGAACATCACTATGTTGATCATATCTACTATATGATTCACGCTCGACCTTTCGGTCTCTGTGTTCCGAGGCCATATCTGTTATATGCTAGGCTCGTCAAGTTTCACCTGAGTATTCCGCGTGTGCAACTGTTTTGCACCCGTTGTATTTGAACATAGAGCCTATCACACCCGATCATCACGTGGTGTCTCAGCACGAAGAACTTTCGCAATGGTGCATACTCAGGGAGAACACTTATACTTTGATAATTTAGTGAGGTATCATCTTATAATGCTACCGTCAATCAAAGCAAGATAAGATGCATAAAAGATAAACATCACATGCAATCAATATAAGTGATATGATATGGCCATCATCATCTTGTACTTGTGATCTCCATCTCCGAAGTACCGTCATGATCACCATCGTCACCGGCGCGACACCTTGATCTCCATCGTAGCATCGTTGTCGTCTCGCCAATCTTACGCTTCCATGACTATCGCTACCGCTTAGTGATAAAGTAAAGCATTACAGCGCGATTGCATTGCATACAATAAAGCGACAACCATATGGCTCCTGCCAGTTGCCGATAACTCGGTTACAAAACAGGATCATCTCATACAATAAAATTTAGCATCATATCTTGACCATATCACATCACAACATGCCCTGCAAAAACAAGTTAGACGTCCTCTACTTTGTTGTTGCAAGTTTTACGTGGCTGCTACGGGCTTAGCAAGAACTGTTCTTACCTACGCATCAAAACCACAACGATAGTTTGTCAAGTTGGTGCTGTTTTAACCTTCGCAAGGACCGGGCGTAGCCACACTTGGTTCAACTAAAGTTCGAGAAACTGACACCCGCCAGCCACCTATGTGCAAAGCACGTCGGTAGAACCAGTCTCGCGTAAGAGTACGCGTAATGTTGGTCCGGGCCGCTTCATCCAACAATACCGCCGAACCAAAGTATGACATGCTGGTAAGCAGTATGACTTATATCACCCACGACTCACTTGTGTTCTACTCGTGCATAACATCAACGCGTAAAACCTAGGCTCGGATGCCACTGTTGGGGAACGTAGTAATTTCAAAAAAATTCCTACACACACGCAAGATCATGGTGATGCATAGCAACGAGAGGGGAGCGTGGTGTCTACGTACCCTCGTATACCGGAAGCGGAAGCGTTAGCACAACACGGTTGATGTAGTCGTATGTCTTCACGGCCCGACCGATCAAGCACCGAAACTATGGCACCTCCGAGTTCTAGCACACGTTCAGCTCGATGACGATCCCCGGACTCCGATCCAGCAGAATGTCGGGGAAGAGTTCCATCAGCACGACGGCGTGGTGACAATCTTGATGTTCTACTGTCGCAGGGCTTCGCCTAAGCACCGCTACAATATTATCGAGGATTATGGTGGAGGAGGGCACCGGACACGGCTAATAGATCAATGATCAATTGTTTTGTCTTTGGGGTGCCCCCCTGCACCTGTATATAAAGGAGCAAGGGAGGAGGAGGCCGGCCTAGGAGGGGGCGCGCCAAGTGTGGAGTCCTACTAGGACTCCCTAGTCCTAGTAGGATTCCACCTCCCATATGGAATAGGAAAAGAGGAAGGGAAAAGGAGAAGGAAGGAAGGGGGCGCCCCCCTTCCCTAGTCCAATTTTGACCAGACCAAGGGGAGGGGTGCGGCCACCCTTGAGGCCCTTTTCCTTCTTTCCTGTATGGCCCAATAAGGCCCAATACGTATTCCCGTAACTCTCTAGTACTCCGAAAAATACCCGAATCACTCGGAACCTTTCCGATGTTCGAATATAGTCGTCCAATATATCGATCTTTACGTCTCGACCATTTCGAGACTCCTCATCATGTCCCCGATCTCATCCGGGACTCCGAACTCCTTCGGTACATCAAAACTCATAAACTCATAATATAACTGTCATCGAAACCTTAAGCGTGCGGACCCTACGGGTTCGAGAACAATGTAGTCATGACCAAGACACGTCTCTGGTCAATAACCAATAGCGGAACCTGGATGCTCATATTGGCTCCCACATATTCTACGAAGATCTTTATCGGTCAGACCGCATAACAACATACGTTGTTCCCTTTGTCATCGGTATGTTACTTGCCCGAGATTTGATCGCCGGTATCTCAATACCTAGTTCAATCTCGTTACCGGCAAGTCTCTTTACTCGTTCCGTAATACATCATCCTGGAACTAACTCATTAGTTGCAATGCTTGCAAGGCTTAAGTGATGTGCATTACCGAGAGGGACCAGAGATACCTCTCCAGCAATCGGAGTGACAAATCCTAATCTCGAAATACGCCAACCCAACAAGTATCTTCGGAGACACCTGTAGAGCACCTTTATAATCACCCAGTTATGTTGTGACGTTTGGTGGCACACAAAGTGTTCCTCCGGTAAACGGGAGTTGCATAATCTCATAGTCATAGGAACATGTATAAGTCATGAAGAAAGCAATAGCAACAAACTAAATGATCAAGTGCTATGCTAACGGAATGGGTCAAGTCAATCCCATCATTCTCCTAATGATGTGATCCCGTTAATCAAATGACAACTCATGTCTATGGTTAGGAAACATAACCATCTTTGATCAAAGAGCTAGTCAAGTAGAGGCATTCTAGTGACACTCTGTTTTTCTATGTATTCACACATGTATTATGTTTCCGGTTAATATAATTCTAGCATGAATAATAAACATTTATCATGATATAAGGAAATAAATAATAACTTTATTATTGCCTCTAGGGCATATTTCCTTCAACTTCCTCATAATAATTTTCAGAAACATCATGAATGGATTCAACAATATAACTATCACATACATCACTTTTTTCATGATATACAAGCATAGAAGATTTATTATTCTTTATGGCATACATGTCATCCTAATAATCATCATAGATAGCAACTTTATTGTCTTAGTCAATTGAAACCTCTTCCCAAATAGTGGATGTATCACTAAATAAAGTCACGACCTCTCCAAATCCACTTTGATCAATATTGTAATAAGATTCAACACCCCTCCAAAATAGTGGGATCACTACTACCTAGAGTTGGCACTCTTCCAAACCCACTTTCATCAATGTAATCATCATAAATAGGAGGCATGCTATCATCATAATAAATTTTCTTATCGAAAGTAGAAGGAATCGAAGTATCATATTCATTAAGCAAGGCATCCCCAAGCTTAGGAAAAGCATTATTTCCAGCAAATAAATCTTCAAACATATCATACTCATTAAACATAGCATCCCCAAGCTTGTGGTTTTGCATATCATCACAATCATTCTTATCAATAGCATGAATGGCACCAATAGTATAGAAAACATTATTATCATATTCTTCCAAGCAAGTGCTAAAAAGATTTTCAAGATCATAAGGGATATCATTGCCTTCCCATCATAATCATTACAACAAGTGGTAGGTATCACAAAATCATACTTAATATCATCATCCCCCATCAACATATTTGATTCACTTTCATGAGGCACAATGGTGATAGGAGCAACATTATTTGGGAGAGATACCTTTTTACATTTATTCTTTCTTCTTTTCTTCTTATTCTTCACCACATCATGTGTGGGTTTAATTAATTATTTCAAGCTTCTTATTGAAGAGATTGATTGGATAGGAAGCTCCTCCTTGTTACCTGATTCATCATAATAAACTCTAGGAGGCTATTGGGAAATATTTTCCCTTTCATTAGTACTCTGTTCATATTCTATTTGTTTTCTTGTCTTTAGATAGTTGGCAATATAAGGATTCTCAATGCAATTTACCGCACAAAACACATGAATTTCCTCTAGATCAAAATCAAGAAATCTCTCGGGATTTGGAAAACCCTTAGTTATATGTTTCATTTCTTCATACCCCAAAAGAAGACTAAGCTCTTTATGATGCTCAAGGGAAATCAAGTTATCACAATTTTGGGACACGATTTGATCATGAAACAATTTGCATTGGAGATTTACATGACCACGTTCATTGCAAAGTTCACAAGGATGGCGAAAAAAATTACATCTTTCAGCACAATCATCTAGCCTCTCTTGAAATTTTTTCATTTCTAAATATTTATGCTTCTTACAAAATATATCTTCCCTTTTTTGTGTGCAAATGCATTCCCAATTCACTCTACAAAAGTTGACATGCTTATAAGAAACATTTTTGTCATGGCTTGTGCAATCATCATTAGCATTTTGTATATTCAAAGAATTTATACTAACAACATTGCAATCATGCTCATCATTCAAATATTTTGTGCCAAGCATTTTATTGACTTCTTCTTCTAACAATTGAGCACAATTTTCTGAACCATCGTTTTCAGGAAAGATATTATAAAGAAGATCAGCAATATGATGCAACCTCAATTCCATTTTTTGTGTAGTTTTCTTTTATAAACCAAACTAGTGATAAAACAAGAAACTAAAAGATTCAATTACAAGATCTTAAAATATACCTTCAAGCACTCACCTCCCCAGCAACGGCGCCAGAAAAGAGCTTGATGTCTACTATGCAACTTTATTCTTGTAGACACGTGTTGGGCCTCCAAGCGCATAGTTTTGTAGGACAGTAGCAATTTTCCCTCAAGTGGATGACCTAAGGTTTATCAATCTGCGAGAGGTGTGGGATGAAGATGGTCTCTCTCAAACGGCCCTGCAACCAAATACACGAAATCTCTTGTGTCCCCTACACACCTAATACAATGGCAAATTGTATAGGTGCACTAGTTCGATGAAGAGATGGTGATAAAAGTGTAATATTGATGGTAGAAATATATTTTTATAATCTAAATAAATAAAACAGAAAGGTAGCAAATAGTAAACGGGCACAAAACGGTATTGCAATGCTTGAAAATGAGGCCTAGGGTCCGTACTTTCACTAGTGCAACCTCTCAATCATGCTAATAAAATTGGATCATATAACCGTCCCTCAACGTGCAACGAAGAATCACTCCAAAGTTCCTACCTAGCGGAGAACATAATACGGAATTGTTTGTAGGGTATGAAACCACCTCAAAGCTATTCTTTTTGATCAATCTATCCTAGAGTTCGTACTAAAATAATAGGAAGCTATTTCTTCCGATCGATCTAACCAAGAGTTCGTACTAAATAACACCAAAGAAAATTCAGATTCATAATATTCAATCCAACATAAAGAACTTCAAAGAGTGCCCCAAGATTACTACCGGATAAACAAAGACAAGAACATGCATCAATCCCTATGCATAGATTACCCCAATGTCACCTCGGTAATTCACGAGTTGAGTGCCAAAACATATATCAAGTGAATCAATATGATACCCCATTGTCACCACGAGTATTCAATTGCAAGACATATATCAAGTGTTCTCAAATCCATAAAAGTATTCAATCCGACAACAACAGAATCTCAAAGGGAAAAACTCAATTCATCACAACAAGATAGAGAGGGGAAAACACCATATGATCCGACTATATTAACAAAGCCCGTGATACATCAAGATCATGACATCTCAAGAACACGAGAGAGAGATTAAACGCATATCTACTGGTACAAACCCTCAGCCCCAAGGGTGGACTACTCCCTCCTCATCGTGGTGGCCGCCGGGATGATGAACATGGCCACCGGAGATGATTCCCCCCCTCCGGCAGGGTGCCGAAAAGGGTCTAGATTGGTTTTCGGTGGCTATAGAGCATTGTGGCGGCGGAACTTCTAATCTAGGTTAACCCCGAAGGGTTTTGGAATATTTGTGAATTTAAAGGGTAAAGAAGGGTGCGGGAGGCCACCGAGGTGGGCACAACACACCTGGGCACGCCTGGGCCCCCAGGCGCGCCCTGGTGGGTTGTGCCCCCTCGGGGCACCCCCTAGGTGCTGGTCTGGCCCATCTAGGGTGTTCTGGTCCATAAAAATTCTCCAAAAAGTTCCGCGGTGTCTGGACTCCGTTTGATATTGATTTTCTACGATGTAAAAAACTAGCAAAAACAGCAACTGCACTAGGCACTGGGTCAATAGGTTAGTCCCAAAAATGATATTAAGTTGCTATAAAATGATTGTAAAACATCCAAGAATTATAATATAATGGCATGAATACTTCATAAATTATAGACACGTTGGAGACGTATCAGCCGTCACGGCATGGAGGACATTTATGTTGCATTTGCAGCGCGGCGGGACATCTCTTCTGCTTCTACGGTGCGGCCGGACCAGTCTGCTGCATCGACGGTGCGGCGGGACCTCAGTGCTGATTCGGCGGCATGGCGAGACCTCTGTGTTGCTATGGCCATGCGGCAGGACATGCCGGTTGCGTTCGCGGTGAGGCGGGATATCTCTCGTGCTTCCGCTTCCATTGTCGCATCTCCCTGGTGGCAATCTCTCGACCCAGAACTCACGCTGGCCATGGAAGACGCAAGGGAACGATGATGAATGACTTGTTTTTTTTGTGGATGAGGATTTGAGGAGGAATGTGCAGTCATCTTAGGGTAGTAGTATTTATAACTGAGTACTAATACACTCCTAAGTGGGAAACCGTTTAGGTTTTGATCGGTGTGAACAGTTTGCAATTTGGAATGTGACGGGACGCAGGCTCAAAATTTACTGACGGTTATAAGTGCGGCACTATTCCCGAAAGGCGTAATGTGGGCATGTATGCCTTCTCAGCCGCGTACATGGCGTTTGCACCATAGGGTGCACCCAATAGGCAATGTCAGCACACGTCTTGTTCCAACAACCGTGCGCGCTTGTTATTACCATCGCACACACTTCTTTTAATTAGAATGTGTGTGCCCCTCTAGCGCACACACATTGATCTATCTAATTGTTTCAGTTTGTTGTGGCTAATCGCAAACAGTTCATTCGTGTGAACTGTATGCCATCAATTGCAGACACTTTGATCTGGCTGACGCGTTTTTGTTCTGTTGCCTAATCGCAAACAGTTAATCCTTCTGAAGCATATGCCCTCAATCGCACACACCTTTATCTAGCTGCCTATTTCTATTGTTCCTCCTCATCACAAACAGTTCATCCGAGTGAACCGTATACTGTATATCGCACACACCTTTATCTGGCTGCCCATTTCTTTTGTTCTGCCTCATGGCAAACAGTTCATGGAACTGAACCATATTCCCTGCATTGCACACGCAACTAAGATCTGAACCGTGTTTCATGGCTCCACCATCGCAAACGTTTTGCACCATTTTTGATGGTTCCATTCACCACCGTTTGCGATTATTGCATCGCACACAGTTTCATCGAAGGGTCTCTGATCGTAGTGTCGCGTTAGTAGCATCCTGTACTAGTGTATATTATCATAATTGGATGTTTTATAATCATTTTATATCATTTTTTGGTACTAACCTATTGACATAGTGCCAAGTGCCACTTGCTATTTTTTGCATGTTTTTTACATCGCATGTAATCAATACCAAACGGAGTCCAAACTAAACGAAACTTTTCATGGATTTTTTTGGACCAGAAGATATCCAATGGGCCGGAGAAGCACCTGGGGGTGCTCTGAGGGGAGCACAATCCACCAGGGCGCGCCTTGGTGGGTTGTGCCCACCTCGGGTGCCCCCGGACCGCCTCTTTGCTCTATAAATACCCCAATATTCCAGAAACCCTAGGGGAGTCGACGAAAATAAATTCCAGCCGCCAAAGAGTCCAGAACCACTAGATCCAATCTAGACACTATCACAGAGGGGTTCACCACTTCCATTGCTGCCTCTCCGATGATGCGTAAGTAGATCTTTGTAGAGCTTTGGGTCCGTATTTAATAGCTAGATGGCTTCCTCTCTCTCGTTTGATTCTCAATATAATGGTCTCTTGAAGATCCATATTATGTAATTCTTTGGTGGTGTGTTTGTTGGGATCCGATGAACTTTGAGTTTATTATCAGATCTATCTCTTTTTCTCCATGAAAGTTATTTGAGTTTCTTTGATCTCTTATGTGCATGATTGCTTATAGCCTCATATTTCTTCTCCGATATTTGGGTTTTGTTTGGCCAACTTGATCTATTTATCTTGCAATGGGAATGGGTTCTTTGTAGTGGGTTCGATCTTATGGTGCTTGATCCCAGTGACAGAAGGAGAACTGACAAGTATGTATCATTGCTACTAAGGATAAAATTATGGGGTCTATTTCTACATAAATAGATCTTGTCTACATCATGTCATCGTTCTTATTGCTTTACTCTGTTTCTCCATGAACTTAATATACACTAGATGCATGCTCGATAGCGGTCAATGCGTGGAGTAATAGTAGTAGATGCAGGTAGGGGTCGGTCTACTAATCTTGGACGTGATGCCTATATAATGATCATTGCCAGGATATCGTCATGATTATTTGAAGTTCTATCAATTTCCCAACAGTAATTTGTTTACCCGCCGTTTGCTATTTTTCTTGAGAGAAGCCACTAGTGAAAACTACGGCCCCCAGGTCTCCTCTTTCTCATATTATTTTCCTTTTCGATCTATTTTATTTGTCTTTTATTTTCAGATCTATTAAACCAAAAATACAAAAATACCTTGCTGCAATTTATTTTATTTGGCGTTCGATCTATCAATATCTACAACTCTCTCACGCCTGTTTGCCAATTTCTGGCACCGTTACACGAAAGGGATTCACAACCACTTTTACACATCGGGTTGTGAGTATTCGTTATTTGTGTGCAGGTGCTGCTTACATGGTGTTGCTTGGTTCTCCTACTAGTTCAATAACCTTGGTCTCATCACTGAGGGAAATACCTATCGTCATTGTGCTGCATCATCCCTTCCTCTTTGGGGGAATACCAACGTAGTTCTAGCTGACATTACCTACATCTACATCTACTTTCTGGCGCCGTTGCCGGGGAGGATCATCTACATCTACCAGTTTCCTAATCAAAAATCACATCTCCTTGCAATTTACATTATTTGCCATTTGCCTCTTGTTTTCCTCTCCCCCACTTCACAAAAATTTGTCGTTTTATTCGCCCTCTTTTTTGTTTTCCATTTTCTTGCCGGATCTATTTTTCAGTGCAATCTTGTTGCGTAGTCACCATGCCTCAAGAGAACACCAAGTTCTATGATTTCTCGAATACTAACAACAATTATTTTATTGGCACTCCTATTGCTCCTCCCACCACCAGTGCGGAGTCTTGTGACATTAATACTGCTTTGCTGAATCTTGTTATGAAAGATCAATTTTCCGATACTCCTAATGAGGATGCCGCGTCCCATCTTAATACCTTCATGGAATTATGTGATATGCAAAAGAAAAAAGATGTGGACAATGGTGTTGTTAAGATGAAATTGTTTCCGTTTTCTTTGCGTGATTCTGCAAAAATTTGGTTCTCTTCTTTGCCTCGCAATAGTATCGATTTTTGGAATTGAAGGAAAGATGCCCTAGAGGAAGTAATAAAGCTATTATTTATATTTCCTTATATCATGATAAATGTTTATTATTCATGCTAGAATTTTATTAACCGAAAACTTAGTACATGTGTGAATACATACACAAACAGAATGTCACTAGTATGCCTCTACTAGACTAGCTCGTTGGATCAATGATGGTTCTGTTTCCTAACCATTGACATGAGTTGTCATTTGATTAACGGGATCACATCATTAGAGAATGATGTGATTGACTTGACCCATCCGTTAGCTTAGAACGATGATCGTTTGGTTTGTTGCTATTGCTTTCTCCATAACTTATACATGTTCCTATTACTATGAGATCATGCAACTCCCGAATACCGAAGGAACACTTAGTGTTCTATCAAACGTCCCAACGTAACTAGGTGACTATAAAGATGCTCTATAGGTGTCTCTAATGGTGTTCGTTGAGTTGGCATAGATCGATATTAGGATTTGTCACTCCGAGTATAGGAGAGGTATCTCTGGGCCCTCTCGGTAACGCACATCACTATAAGCCTTGCAAGCAATGTGACTAATGAGTTAGTTACATGATGATGCATTGCGGAATGAGTAAAGAGACTTGCCGGTAACGAGATTGAACTCGGTATTGAGATACCGAAGGTCGAATCTCGGGCAAGTAACATACTGATGACAAAGGGAACAATGTATATTTTTATGTAGTTTGACTGATAAACATGTTCATAGAATATGTGGGAGCCAATATGAACATCCAGGTTCCGCTATTGGTTATTGATCGGAAAAGTGTCTCGGTCATGTCTACATAGTTCTCAAACCCGTAGGGTCCACACGCTTAACGTTCAGTGACGATCGGTATTATGAGTTTATGTGTTTTGATGTACGAAAGACAGTTCGGAGTCCCGGATATGATCACGGACATGACGAGGAGTCTTGAAATGGTCGAGACATAAAGATTGATATATTGGATGACTATATTCGAATACCGGATGAGTTCCGGAGGTCACCGGATAATTATCGGAGTGCCGGGGGCGGTTATCGGAACCCCCGGGGGAACATGGGCCTTAGTGGAGAGAGAGAGAGGTCCGAACAAGGTAGGGTCGCGCGCCCCCTCCCCTCTAGTCCGAATTGGATTAGGGAAGGGGGGCAACGCCCCCCTTTCCTTCTATTCTCTCCCTCTCCTTCCTTCCCCCTTCCTCCTCCTAGTAGGACTAGGAAAGGGGAGTCCTACTCCTACTAGGAGGAGGACTCTTCCTATCCTGGCGCGCCCCAAGGGCCATCCGGCCTCCCCCTTGCTCCTTTATATACGGGGGCAGGGGCACCCTAGAACACACAAGTTGATCATTGATCCCTTAGCCGTGTGCGGTGTCCCCTCCACCATAATCCACCTCGGTCATATCATCGTAGTGCTCAGGCGAAACCCTATCCCGGTAGCTTCATCATCACCATCATCGCGCCGTCGTGCTGACGAGGCTCTCCCATGACACTCAGTTGGATCGAGAGTTCGTGGGACATCACCGAGCCGAATATGTGCAGATCGCGGAGGTGCCCTACTTTCGGTACTAGGATCGGTCAGATCATGAAGGCCTACGACTACATCAACCATGTTGTCATAACGCTTCCGCTTACGGTCTACGAGGGTACATGGACAACACACTTCCCCTCTCGTTTCTATGCATCACCATGATAGATCTTACGTGTGGGTAGGAATTTTTTTTGAAATTACTGCGTTCCCCAACAGGAATAAGTGCAAAGATGCTTTTATCACTAAGTATTTTCCGCCCGCAAAATTTATTTCCCTTAGAACTAGATCAGGAATTTCAAGCAACTTGAACATGAGCATGTTGCACAATCTTGGGAAAGGATGAAAATGATGCTATGGAATTGCCCAACTCATGGGTTAAATCTTTGGATGATCATACAAAAAATTTATGTGGGGTTGAATTTTGTTTCTCGTAATCTTTTAGATTCCACCGCGGGTGGTACTTTTATGGAAATTACTTTGGGTGAAGCTACCAAATTGATTGATAATATTATGGTAAATTATTCACAATGGCATACCGAACGAGCTCCTACTCGTAAAAAAGTTAATTCGGTTGAAGAAATTTCTTCTTTGAGTGAAAAAGTTGATGCTCTTATGAAATTGGTTGCTAGTAAAAGTGCTCCTATTGATTTCAATGATATGCCTTTGTCTACTTTGATTGAGAAAAATAGTGATGTCGTTGATGTGAATTTTATCTCACGAAACAATTTCAATAACAATGCTTATATAAGTAATTTTAATCATAGGCCTTTTCCTAGCAATTCCTCTAATAATTATGCTAATTCCTATGGAAATCCTTCTTATAATAATAATAGGAACACCTCTAGTCTTGAGAATAATATTAAATAACTTATCAACAGACACAAAGTTTTCAACACTACCAAAGAAGAAAAGTTGAATAATGTCACAGCCCTAGAACCTGATTGCAACTAGTTGGATAAACATCCATGTATCATGTCTATATTTGTTTGAAATTTGAATTGGGGATATTTCAAACCCTAGCAGGTAATAATTTCAACTAGGATCAAAATAAAAATATTTCAATGAACCCAAAATGCCCTTCATAAATGTCCAGCAGTTTTGAATTCGTCTAGAACCTCTGCCAAAAATGATGCACATATTTCTAGGCCATTCTAGATTTTTGAATTAACTCATATTGTATTTGAATTGGGGCATTTAAATACTATAAGTATTTTTAAATGCTCCAAAAATTTTGGAATTAGTTGAGGGCCTCTGGAATAATTCATTTAGTACCCATAACTATTTCTAGAATTTTTAAAAGTGATTTGGTTTGAAAACCAAATTTAAACAAATTTGCATAAATAAAAAACAGAACAAAAATAGAAATAAGAGAGAGAGAGAGAGAGAGAGAGAGAGAGAGAGAAGCCACTTGGGCCAGCTTACCTGGCACAACCACCTGGCCCAGCACTATAGCTGAGGCCCAGCCCACCACCACAGCCCCTCTGTCGCCTTCCTCCTCGCGCCAGTAGGCAGGGGCGCGTTCCCGGCGCGCGTAGCCACACGCCGGCCACCTCCTCCCTGCCTGGCTGCCTCCTCCTCCCCCTGGACGTCTCTCGCAGCGCCACGCCACCCACTGGAACTCTCTCACTCTCTGCCGACCTCTTCCCCCTCCTCTGCTCTCTCTCCCTCTCTTCCCGAGCGGAGCTCGTCGCCGCCATACGCCGTAAACGCAGCCTCCGTGCTCCCCTTGCCTCCCCGACGTGTCAGCATCGCCACGCCTCCCTCGTCCTCTCCGTCTAGCCACGCCTCACCGGAGGCCTTGCATCGACGCCATCTTCATCATCTTCGTCGCCGGCCACCGGAGATGCCTCTCGCCGCCCCACTCGCTCCGGTGCTTCCCCGAGCACACCGAGGCCACCTCTGCAGTCGCCGTGAGCTCCTCTACCGATGCCCTCTTTTCCGTCGAGACCGAGACCTCACCGACGCCGGACTTGTCGCCGTCATCGTTTTGGTTCGCCTTCGTCCAAACCAAGAGCGTCACTGCACTCAGTGCACCTCCAGGAGCCTGTAGCGCCCACCAGCTCCTCCTCCCATGCACCGTAGTGCCGAACCCGTCATTGCCCGAACTCCGGCCGCCGCCTTGGAGCTTGCCGTCGTCAGCTCCGGCCACCATAGGCCCGACCTCCACCACCACTAGACGCGTGCCTACAAGAGCTCTTCAACGAGCCCAAGAACGGCCTCGTCCGTGCCCTGTGGGCGTTTTCCGAGCCGCGCCGCTATCTCGGGCCTCGCCGGCGTTGAGGCGCCGGTGGGTTGACCCACTTTGACCCCGGCTGGGCCCCTCCCAGAGTCACTGACACGTGGGGCCGTCCCTAACTGGATTAGTTAGGTGTTAGTTAGTGCTAATCACCGCCATTAGGTGTTAATCCCCTCACTAAACTAACCCTGAGCCACTGACATGTGGGCCCAGCCCTGCTGACATTCTTGTTAGAATTAGTCTAACCCTAATTAACCCAGTTAACTAACTGAGTCTCTGACCAGTGGGCCCCACTGGTCAGGTTTGACCTGGACGGCGCCTGTTGACCTGCTGAGGTCAGCATCACCTAATCCTGACATAGTAAACATTTTCTGGAATTAAAATAAATCATAAATTATTTGTAAATTTTAGAAAATGTTCTAAACTTCTAAAATTCATATAAATTCAACCGTAACTCAGAATGAAATAATTTATGTATGAAAATTGATCAGAAAAATCCAATCTATCCATCTGTACCATTTTCATGCATGTTAGAACAACTTATGGCTGATGTTTAGGCCAAATCATATAAATGGCATTTAAACCCTCACATATGGAGTTTGAATTTGAACCTAGGGTTCAAACCAACTCCATTTAACATGTTTCTAGTTGCATTAGCTCAAAGCACAGCATATTGACATGTCATGATCATGCATCATATTGTGCATTGCATTGATTGTGTTTTCCTTCTCTGTTGCCGGTGTTGTTCCCCCTCGGTAGACGTTGTTCCGACATTGTGATCATTGACACTGATGAAGACTCAATGCTATCTTCAGAAGTGCCAGGCAAGCAAAACCCCCTTGTTCAATCCGACACAATCCCACTCTCTCGCTCCTGCCCTCTTTTACTGCATTAGGACAACAATGATTCATCTGTTACTTGCTGCGATAGTTGAACCCCTTATCCTCTGCATGACCTTTCATTGACATAGTAAATAGATGAAACCCACTAGCATGAGTAGGAGTTGTTTGAGCCCTGATGTGCCTACTCATTCATGCCTGTTTGTCATGCCTGCTACTGCTTAGAGTTGAGTCGGGTCTGATTCATCGGGAATAAATTGGAATGGTGATGAACATGTCCTACTGTGTGTGAGCTAAGTGCGTGAACACGATTTGGTAAAGGTAGCGGTGAGAGGCCATGTAGGAGTAAATGGTGGGTTGTCTCACTGAAACCGTCCTCAGGAACTGAGTTCTTTGTTTGTGATCCATGAACAGCTACTACCACACGTTGGGCCCTGAAATATGACCCCGCTCGACTTATTAACCGCCCTTGTCCACTGTCCAGGAGTTGCAACTAGTTTCTGGTGTTTGTAGGATATGTGTTGGAGGCCATGCGTAGCGCTGACCCTAGGGGTGGGCTATGATGTGGTATATACACCGTGGCCCGGTGTACCGAGCGCCCTTTGGTGTCTCGAGAACCCTGCACACATCGTTTGGGGCTGTGAGCGAAACCCCGGCCGGATCTCCTCGCAGATGGAACCCGAATAAGCAATAAACCTGGACTAGAGACTTGTGTGGTTAGTTAGGTCGTGGTCTACACCCACGTCGGCTTTCGCTTGAAGTCTGCCGAGCACATGTCGTGCGCAGACGCTAAGTGGTGGAAACATGTGTGAAGAAGTACACCCCTGCATGATTATAAATGATCTATTCAAATAGCCGTGTCCGCGGTAAAGGACTTCTGGGTTGCCTGTACAGTTCATAGACAGGTGAAAGTGGATAATCTAAAATGCGCCAGATAAGCGTGAGTGCTATGGATGGTGCTCTCATAGGTAGACGGGAGCGGATCCATAGTGGTGTATTGATATGGTGAATATGTGGACTCGTGTGCGCCACCTCAAAAGAGTTACTTGCAGTCATAGTTTAGGATAGCCACCGAGTCAAAGCTGGCTTGCTGCAGTTAAACTCCACCCCCCCTTTGTTGATACCGACGCATATGTAGATAGTTCTGATGTAAGTCTTGCTGGGTACATTTGTACTCACGTTTGCTTAATTTATGTTTTTGCAGAGAGACTTCAGTCTCGCTAGTAATTCCACATGGACTTCGACATTTAGCTTGTTACCTCAGCTACGATCTTGTGCCCTCGACAGGATCTGGTGGATAGTCAGGCTTATCAGCATTCTTCATTTGTAGATGTCTGTACTCAGACAATTAAGCTTCCGCATGTGCTTGTTGCTTGTATGCTCTGTATGTTGGGTCGTGAGACCCATGTTTGTAATTCTTGGTTCCTTGGAGCCTAATGAATAAATACTTTGAGTCATAGATTTTTGTTGTGATGCCATGTTGTATTTGCACATATCGAGCATATTGTTTGTATGTTATTGAAATGCTTGGTATGTGTGGGATCCGACAATCTAGTTGTTTATCCTTGGTAGCCTCTCTTATGGGGAAATGTAGTCTGGTGTTTCCACTGAGCCTTGGTAGTCTGCTACCGCCCGGTTTACTAGAGTCCTGCTAGCCCAGTACTACTGTTCCGAAACACTTCGACTGGCCGGCATGTGATTCACTTCGTTCCTGTGTCTGTCCCTTCGGGGAAATGTCACGCGGTGACTTCCAAAGTCCTGCTAGCCTGCTACAGCCCGGGTTCCCGGAGTCCTGTTAGCCCAGTTGCTACAGCCTGGATTCACATGCTGATGACCGACACGTTCAATGTTGGTTCATGTATGCCTGTCCCCGTAAGTTAGTGCCACTTTGGGTTCATGACTAGTCATGTCGGCCCGGGTTCTCTGTCATACAGATGCTAGCGACACTATCATATACGTGAGCCAAAAGACGCAAACGGTCCCGGGCCATGGTAAGGCAACACCCGTGGGAATACCGTGCGTGAGGCTGCAAGGTGATATGAGGTGTTACCGGCTAGATCGATATGACTTGGAATCGGGGTCTTGACAAATAAGATTAATGATTTGTCTAGAAGTGTTGATAGAATTTCTCATGATGTGGAAAATCCCAAGATGAAAATTTTTGTGCCGAAGGTTGAGGAATCAATTAAAGCTCTTTATGTTTCTATGGATGAAAGTAAGAAAAGTACCGCTATCCTTACAGCTAGAAGAGAATTTTTAGACAAAGCATTTTCTAGTGATTACTTTCGTAAAAGTGATGAAGATCTTAAAATGATTGGTGTTTCTCCTATTGATTCCTTGTTTAGTAAAGTTAATATTGATGAAAAAGGGATTGGATAAGAGTCAACTTTAGCTAGAAGGCGTCCCGATAATTCGGAGGGTGAAAATCTTGTTGAGAAAATTGATAAAAGTGGGTTTGAAGAGGTCAAAACTTTAGCTAGTGATGCACCCACCTATTGGATTACAAAGACTTTAATTATGATAGTTGCTCTTTGATTTATTGTATTTATTTGTTGCAATCCATGATAAACTCACCCCATGCTTATGAACAAAATAAAAGCTTTTACTAAACATATGGTTGATGCTATGATGAAAGCTTTAGAAGAAAAGTTGGAATCAGAAGTTTCAATTCCTAGAAAATTGCATGATGAATGGGAACCTACTATCAAAGTCAAGGTTAAAATTATGAGTGTTTTGCTTTGTGTGACTTGGGTGCTAGTGTTTCTACAATTCCGAAATCTTTATGTGATGTGCTTGATCTTACCGATATTGAAGAGTGTTCTTTACATTTGCACTTGGCAGAATCTACTATTAAAAAGCCTATGGGAAGAGTTAATGATATTCTTATTCTTGCAAATAGGAATTATGTTCCCATACATTTTATTGTTCATGATATTGATTGCAATCCATCTTGTCCAATTATTCTTGGTAGAACGTTTTTACACATTATTGGTGCCATGATTGATATGAAAGAAGGCAATATTAAGTTCCATTTCCCACTAAGGAAGGGTATGGAACACTTCCCTAGAACAAGAATTAGGCCACCATATTAATCAAATGAGGGCATCCTATGGATCTCAAAACAAATATGACAAAACTTAGATCCTTGCTTTATGCCTAGCTAAGGACGTAAAACGATAGCGCTTGTTGGGAGGCAACCCTATGAATAAATTTTATTTGTGCTTTTTTCTTTCTGTTCTTGAGTGTTAGAAAAATTATGCTACTGTTATGATTGTCTTATTTGTGTTTTAACAAGTGTTTGTTCCAAATAAATCCTTTAGGATCTTCTTGGGTGATAGTTGTTTGATCTTGTTGAAAAACAGAAACTTTCACGCTCACAAAAACAATTCTCGTTTTTAATCAGGGCGTGAGAAAATACCAATTCTTCTTTCAGATGATTAGCATACAAATTTCTCAGGTTCTCCTAATTTCTCAAGATTTTTGGAGTTATAGAAGTATACTAAATATTCATATTTGTACAGACTGTTCTGTTTTTGACAAATTCTGTTTTCTTTGCGTTGTGTGCTTGTTTTGATGATTCTATGGTTTTCTTTGATGAGTTTTTACCATAGAAAAGTTGCAATACAGTAGATATAATGCAAAAATAATATATGAATTGGTTTGAAACAACACTTACAGTAGTGATTTATTTTCTTATACTAACGGATCTCACGAAGATTTTGTTGAGTTTTGTCTAATTGAAGTTTTCAAGTTATGGGTTATCTTACGATGGATGAAGGAATAAGGAGTAATAAGAGCCTAAGCTTGGGGATGCCCATGGCACCCCAAGTTATTATCCAAATAGAGCAAGCAACTAATCTTGGGGATGCCCCAAGTGGCGTCCCCTCTTTCTTCTAACGACCATTGGTATTTTACTCGAAGCTATATTTTTATTCGTCACATACTATGTGTTTTGCTTGGAGCGTCTTGTATGATATGAGTCTTTACTCGTTTTGCTTTGTGTTTTAAGTCTTGATCCCTTGTTGGACACACCTATTTGAGAGAGCCAAAATTATGTCATGACTTGTTAGAATTTCTCTCTATGCTTCACTTAAATTTTTATGAGCTATAGATTTGCTCTAGTGCTTCACTTATATCTTTTTGAGCATGGTGTGCTTTAGTATTTTTGAAGAAATGCTCTCTTGCTTCAAATTGATGTATTTGAGAGCTAGTAAAATTTTCAAGAAACTTAACTTAAATTAATTTGAGAGAAAGAAATATTATGCTCATGATCTTCACTTATATTTGTTTGAGATTATCAAAAGCAACACATGAAAATTAGTCCCAAAGTGATAGATAACCAAGAAGGATATAATAAAAACTTTCATGAAGATCATTGGACGAAATAAACTTGATTCTTAGTAATAGTTCTGAGATATGATGATGTGATATGTGAGTCATGTTGATGAGTGATTATGCTTTAGTAAGAATATTGGTGTTAAGGTTTGTGATTCCCTATGCAAGCACGAAAGTCAATAGTTGTGGAATGAAATTACATCCTACTTGTGGTGCATTATTCAGTGTTAATTATGCTTAATGCTCGCTTATGAGATTATTCGTTTCTTGGTTTGTTGCTTTGTAATCTTTTGCTAGCCTTCATTTTGCACTAAGTATGATCACTACTTGTGTATCCAAAAATCCTTCAAACCAGTTTTGCCACATGAGTCCACTATATCTACCTATATGCGGTATTCTTTTGTCGTTCTAAGCAAATTTTTATGTGCCATCTCTAATATTCAAAATAAATTTCTCTTTGCGTGCTTGTACCGCTCGCGAGGCGGTGAGGGGTGGCTAATATTTTCCATGCTAGATGTGTTATTATCACGATGAGTGTTTATTCACTTGTCATTGCATGAGAGTAAGGAAAAGGTATTAGGGATGCCCAGTACCGAAATGAAAAATGAATTTACTTTATGTTGTCAAATAATAAATTCCTTGGAAAGTGTTGGTATGGAAGGCACCCGTGGATACAGTTAGCCATGGAAAGTGAAAGTATGGTGGAAAAAGGAATAAACTTTAATTTCTATTTGGGAACAACCTATGGTATATCTAGCATGGAAAGTGTTGGGAACTCTAAGTCGTTTTCGTTGGTGGGAAAAGTATGCCTCTCAAAATGTTCTTATCTCTCAATTTTTGCTTTGAGCTCTGGCACCTCTACAAATCCCTACTTCCCGCTACGAAGGGCCTTTCTTTTACTTTATGCAATTTTTATTTTTAATTTGAGTCTCCATCTTCTCTTATAAAAGCACCAACTAGGGGGCACTATAATCGTACTTGAGCATTGGGTGTAGTTAATATGCGAGTGTGTTTCATGAATGGATCAATGACTGAGCATGATGGGCTAGGGATAACTTGTTTAGCGTTGATATTTTGAAAGACATGGTTTCTTGTTGGTATGCTTGGGTATCTAAATTATGATGTAAAAACTAGACTATTTCTTTGAACAATATAAAAGTCCAAATGTCCACGCTATAAAGAAAATAATATAAGATGACATGTTAGGCAGGATTCCACATCAAAAATTCTATTTTTATCATTTACCTACTCGAGGATGAGCAGGAATTATGCCTGGGGATGTTGATACGTCTCCAATGTATATATAATTTTTGATTGTTCCATGTTGTTATATTATCATTCTTGGATGTTTTATAATCATTTTATAGTCATTTTATATCATTTTTTGGTACTAACCTATTGACATAGTGCCAAGTGCCAGTTGCTATTGTTTGCATGTTTTTTACATCGCAGGTAATCAATACTAAACGGAGTCCAAATGCAGCGAAACTTTTTGTGGATTTTTTGGGACCAGAAGACATCCAATGGGCCGGAGAAGCGCCTAGGGTGCTCCGAGGGGAGCACAATCCACTAGGGCGCGCATAGAGGCCCAAGAGCGCCCTGGTGGGTTGTGCCCACCTCGGGTGCCCCCCGGACCTCCTCTTTGCTTTATAAATACCCCAAATTCCAGAAACCCTAGGGGAGTCAACGAAAATCAATTCCAGCCGATGTAGAGTCCAGAACCACCAGATCCAATCTATACACCATCACGGAGGGGTTCACCACTTCCATTGGTGCCTTTCCGATGATGCGTGAGTAGTTCTTTGTAGACCTTCAGGTCCGTACTTAGTAGCTAGATGGCTTCCTCTCTCTCGTTTGATTCTCAATACAATGGTCTCTGGGAGATCCATATGATGTAATTCTTTTGCAGTGTGTTTGTTGGGATCCGATGAACTTTGAGTTTATGATCAGATCTATCTCTTTTTATCCATGAAAGTTAGTTGATTTTATTTGATCTCTTATATGCATGATTGCTTATAGCCTCGTATTTCTTCTCTGATATTTGGGTTTTGTTTGGCCAACTTGATCTATTTATCTTGCAATGGGAAGAGGTGCTTTCTAGTGGGTTCGATCTTACGGTGCTTGATCCCAGTGACAGAAGGGGAACCGACACGTATGTTTCGTTGGTACTAAGGATGAAGCGACGGGGTCTATGTCTACATAAATAGATCTTATCTAGATCATGTCATCATTCTTATTGCATTACTCCGTTTCTCCATGAACTTAATATACACTAGATGCATTCTGGATAGCGGTCGATGTGTGGAGCAATAGTAGTATACGAAGGCAGGAGTCGGTCTACTAATCATGCACGTGATGCCTATATAATGATCATTGCCTGGATATCGTCATGATTATTTAAAGTTCTATCAATTGCCCAACAGTAATTTGTTTACCCACCATTTGCTATTTTTGTTGAGAGATGCCACTAGTGAAAACTACGGCCCCCGGGTCTCCTCTTTCTCATATTATTTGACATTGCGATCTATTTTATTTGCCTTTTTCAGATCTATTGTAACACCCCGGATGTAACTTGCCATAATTGTAACTCCGACTCTGCCATTTTAGGCTTTAAGTTATGAGATTTCCCTTCGTGGCTGGGTTTGTCTTCAATATGCGTTTTGTTCATGTCATGCATTTCATATCATGTCATCATGTGCATCGCATTTGCATTCGTGTTCGTCTCATGCATCCAAGCATTTTCCCCGTTGTCTGTTTTGCAATCCGACACTCCTACGTGCATCGGCGTACCCCTTTCATCTCTTTTCGTGATCGGATGTTAAACGTTCTCGTTATGGACCGAGATTTGCCAAGTGGTCTTGGTGCACCACCGGTAGACCGCCTGTCAAATTTTGTTCCATTTGGAGTCCGTTTGATAGTCCAACGGTTAACTAGGGAATCGTAAAGGCCTCGTGTGTGTTGGAGCCGAACACCCCTCCAAAACGGCCCAATAACCCATCGAAACCACTTCCATGTCCTCCGTCATCGGATCACGATCGTGTGGGCGAAAACTACACTCCATTTGGACACTCCTACCTCCTCCTAGCTATAAATATGTGCACTCCCCTCAAAATTCGGGTCCCAAAACCCTAGCTCCACCCTCCTCGGCCGCCGGACACGTCCGGCCCGAGCCGAACAAAATCACCGCCGCGCCCGGATGAATCCCGCAACGCCACGTGGAAAGCGCCACCACCCACCGCCGCCAGCCCGCTCGGCCTGTGCGGAGCCCCCGCGGCCCGACCGCGCCTCGCCGCCCATGCCTCCTAGCATTGCCGCCGCGTCTGCTCCCCGCCGCCTTGTTCCCGTCGCTGGCAGCCAGCACCGCCCGCCGCCCAGCTCCTCCCCTCGCTGGCCGGAGCTCGTCCCGCTGTCCACCGTCGTCGCCCCGCCATCCCGTCCGCAGCCCCCGCCGGATCCGGCCGGGCCGGGCCAGATCCGGTGCCCCCCCTCGCTGGAGCGCCTCCACCTCCTACTCCAGCCACTGCCCTAGCTTTTCCGGTGGGGATCCGGTGAACCTCGGGAAGCGCGCCGACGAACCCAAGATCCAGAATTCAGATGTCTATTTCTTCTAATTCCTTATCTCTGCAACTTTGTATGCCCCTGTTCATCATGCCATAAGTCCATGACCGTAGCTCCGTTTCATGCGCATGAGATATCAAAATGTTAACTGGGAGATGCTCTTCATTTCATTCCATTGTGGCATGCTTTTTTGAGTTCATATTGATGCCCAAATCATTGATCCATGAGTGCTATAAAATGTTTCCTACTGTTACTTATCAGATTATAATGATTTGTCATTTTTGTCACATTTGTTGTCTGCATCATATGAACATGAGCGCTACGTGTGTTTTCAACTATGTCATGCCATCTTTACAGAGGGGCTTGCCATGTATTTTTGTTATCAATGTGGTGACTAGCACAAGCATGCAAACTAGGCTTCGTGATATTACTGATTTCAGGGACTTAGGATTTTGCAAAGTCCTCGTTCTGCTGTTATTTTTATGCCATGTAAACTTGATGCTATAGTGAGATCGATGCTTGTTTTGAGTATCTTCACTAAGGGTGTTTTGGACATATGGTTATGCTCTATCCATACAGGGCCCTGTTTGTAATTATGGAGTGCCCTATCATGTCTTAATCTTGCTCTACTTTTGCTATAAAATGTTCCTGGCAGATTGTTTACATATTAATCAATTTTTCCATGGTTGTTGCTAGTGATCCATGCACCCTATTAACTTTCTCTTACCATGGTTAGCTTAATTAACATGTCATATTGCTATTGGTATGCTTATGTTGTCATGCAATGCTTTTTAGTGAGTGGCATGAGCTAGCAAAGTTGCTATCGTGATTATGTTTATGACATGCTTTGTTTTTTCTGCCAAGTCTGAAACTGTTAATAAAACTTGCTATGTTTACATGGGTGCCATCATATCCTCTGTGACTTTTTGGATCATGATCAGTAAGGGACTTTTGATCTATGCTTTTAGTAGAATTATGCCATGCCTTTGTTTGCTATGATATGTTCCTGTAGTATGTTGTTTGCTTGCTCTAAACAGCGCTTCCCGATGTTGTTTTTGACATGTTAGTATTTTCACAAAGTCTGTGAAGCTGATATCTTTTGCACTTTTGCCATGCTTGTTTGAACCTGCTCTTGTGTAATTTAGCCGTAGCTCAGTGTTCATGTTTTGTCAAGAATCTTGAGTACATCACTACCACATACTTTTTTGTTATGTTGGAGTGCAATAGCTTAGTTTCTTCTTGCATTCTAGATGGCATCGTGTTGTTAATCCCAGAATTGTGTCATTCTTGTTTTGCTTGCCATTTGCAAACCGTGCCTCTATTTCCGGTGATCTTTATATTGATTTCGACTGAAATCATATCATCTTTCTAGCGGCATGCTTTTTTTGCCAAGTTGATGCCTTGTTCAATCTTTCCCTTCCGAAGCACGCATATGCATTGCATATCATGTCTTGCATATCATGCCATGTCTTGCATCATGTTGTTTGTGCATTGCACCGTGATTGATTGTTGGTCCTTTGCTGGTGTTCTTGCTTTGGGTAGAGCTGGGAGACGAGTACATGATCGAGGAACCTGTTGAGTACGCTAACGAGGATCAAGCTTTTGTCAATTCTGAGAACTTTGCAGGCAAGATGACCATACCCTCGAAATCACTTCTATCTTTGCTTGCTAGTTTTTCGCTCTATGACTATGCCGTGCTACCTACCACTTGCTATATCATGCCTCCCATATTTCCATGTCAAGCCTCTAACCCACCTTTCCTAGCAAACCGTTGTTTGGCTATGTTACCTCTTTTGCTCAGCCCCTCTTATAGCGTTGCTAGTTGCAGGTGAAGATGAAGTTTGTTCCATGTTGGAACATTGATATTGTTGGGATATCATTATTATCTCTTATTTAATTTAATGCATCTATATACTTGGTAAAGGGTGGAAGGCTCGGCCTTATGCCTGGTGTTTTGTTCCACTCTTACCGCCCTAGTTTCCGTCATACTGGTGTTATGTTCCTTGATTTTGTGTTCCTTACACGGTTGGGTGTTATGGGAACCCCTTGACAGTTCGCCTTGAATAAAACTCCTCCAGCAAAGCCCAACCTTGGTTTTACAATTTGCCACCTAAGCCTTTTCCCTTGGGTTCCGTGGACTCAAGGGTCATCTTTATTTTAAACCCCCAGCCCAGTGCTCCTCTGAGTGTTGGTCCAAAACAGAGCCACTTGCAGCGCCACCTCAGGGAAACTTGAGGGGTTGGTTTTAGTTGTACGTAGTGTTCATTTGGTGTGCCCTGAGAACGAGATATGTGCAGCTCCTATCGGGATTTCTCGGCACATCGGGAGGCTTTGCTGGTCTTGTTTTACCTTTGTCGAAATGTCTTGTAACCGGGATTCCAAGTCTGATCGGATCTTCCTGCGAGAAGGAATATCCTTGGTTGACTGTGAGAGCTTGTGATGGGCTAAGTTGTGACACCCCTGCAGGGTTTTGAACTTTCGAAAGTCGTCCCCGCGGTTATGGGAAAATGGGAATTTGTTAATATCCGGTTGTACAAAACTTGACACTTAACTTAATTAAAATGAATCAACCGCGTGTGTAGCCATGGTGGTCTCTTTTCGGCGGAGTCCGGGAAGAGAACAAAGTCTCGTGTTATGCTTGAACGTAAGTAACTTCAGGATCACTTCTTGATCACTTTTAGCTTCTCGACCGTGCTTTTCTTCTCTTCTCGCTCTCTTTTGCGTAAGTTAGCCACCATATATTCTAGTGCTTGCTGTAGCTCCACCTCACTACCCTTTCCTACCTTTAATCTTAAATAGTCTTCATCGCGAGGGTGTGAGATTGCTGAGTCCCTGTGACTCACAGATATTTCCAAACGGATGCAGGTGCCAATGATGCCCGTGCAGGGGACGCTACCGAACTCAAGTGGGAGTTCGACGAGGATTCGAGCCGTTACTATGTTTCTTTTCCGGATGATCAATAGAGGAGCCCAGTTGGAACAATCGGGGATCTAGCATTTGGGGTTGTCTTTCTTTATTTTGGTTCAGTAGTCGGACCTTTGTTTGTACCTTGGATGATGTATGGATTATTTATGTATTGTGTGAAGTGGCGATTGTAAGCCGACTCCTTATCCCTTTCTTATTCAGTACATGGGATGTGTAAAGATTACCCCTCTTGCAACATGCCTACCATGTGGCTATGCCTCTAAGTCGTGCCGCGACATGTGGGAGATATAGCAGCATTGTGGGTGTTATATCTATTAAAGAAAAAATACAAAAATACCTTGCTGAAATTTATTTTATTTGGCGTTTGATCTATCAATATTTACAACTCTCTCATGTCCGTTTGCCAATTGCTGGCGCCGTTACCCGAAAGGGGTTGACAACCCCTTTTACACGTCGGGTTGCGAGTATTTGTTATTTGTGTGCAGGTGTTGTTTACGTAGTGTTGCTTGGTTCTCCTACTGGTTTGATAACATTGGTCTCATCATTGAGGGAAATACATACCATCATTGTGCTGCATCATCCCTTCTTCTTTGGGGAAATACCGACGTAGTTCTAGCAGACATCAGATACCGACGATCGAATCTCGGGCAAGTAACATACCGATAGACAAAGGGAATAACGTATGTTGTCATAACAGTTCGACTGATAAATATCTTCATAGAATATGTATGAGCCAATATGAGCATCCAGGCTCCGCTATTGGTTATTGACTGGAGAGGTGTCTCATTCATATCTACATAGTTCTCGAACCCATAGGGTCCGCACGCTTAACATTCGATGACGATATTGTATTATATGAGTTATGTGATTTGGTGACTGAATGTTATTCGGAGTCCCGGATGAGATCACATACATGACGACAAGTCTCGAAATGGTAGAGAGGTAAAGATTGATACATAGGATGATAGTATTTAGACACAGGAAGTGTTCTGGAATGTATTGGGTATTTATCGGAGTACCGGAGGGGTTATGGAACCCCCGGGGGGAATATATGGGCCATATGGGCCAGGAGAGGGGAGCACACCAGCCCACAAGGGGTGGCGCGCACCCCTATGGCAGGAGGCCGAATAGGAGAAGGAGAGAGGGTGTTCACCCCCCTTCCTTCTCTTCTTCTGTCTTCCCTTTTCCCTTCCCGCATTTATGGTAGGGGGGAGGCCGAATTGGGGAGGGCCAAAACTAGGATTCGGCCTACTTGGGTCGCACCCTGGCTGCTCCCCTCTGTCTCCCACCTATATATATGTGGGGAGGGGACGCCTAGAACACACAACATCAATTGTTAGCCTGCGCGGTGCCCCCCTCCACAGTTTACACCCCTGGTCATATTTTCGCGGTGCTTAGGCGAAGCCCTGCGAAGATCACTACACCATCACCATCATCATACCGTCGTGCTGACGAAACTCATCTACTACCTCGAGGGATGTCATTGAGTTGACGTGTGCATAACTCGGAGGTGTCGTACGTTCGGTACTTTATCAGAAGAAGTTCGACTACATCAACCGGGTTGTCAAACGCTTCCGCTTACGGTCTATGAGGGTACATAGACACACTCTCCCCCTCATTGCTATGCATCTCCATGGATAGATCATTGCATGTGCGTAGAAAAAAATTGTTTTCCATGCAATGTTTCCCAACAATTCTGATATATATTGCCATGCAACTTTCCACCGTTCATTTTATTATGGCACGTTCCATCATTGTCATATTGCTTTGCATGATCATGTAGTTGACATCGTATTTGTGGCAAAGCCACCTTTCACCATTTTTTATACATGTCGCTCTTGAGTCATTGCACATCCTGGTACACCGCTGGAGGCATTCATATAGAGTCATATTTTGTTCTAAGTATCAAGTTGTAATTCTTGAGTTGGAACTAAATAAAAGTGTGATGATCTTCATTATCAGAACATTGTCCCGTGTGAGGAAAAAATAAAAGGGAGGCCAAAGAATCCAAACAAAAAAGAGAGAAAAATACAGAAGGGGCAATGTTATTATCCTTTTTCCACACTCGTTCTTCAAAGTAGCACCATGATCTTCATGAAAGAGAGTCTATTATGTTGTCACTTTCATATGCTAGTGGGAATCTTTCATTATAGAACTTGGCTTGTATATTCCAATGATGGGCTTCCTCAAATTTCCCTAGGTCTTCATGAGCAAGCAAGTTGGATGCACACCCACTTATTTTTCTATTGAGCTTTCATAAACTTATAGCAGTAGTGCATCCGTTGCATGGCAATCCCTACTCAAACACGTTGATATATATGGATGGGCATCTCCATAGTCCGTTAATACGCCTAGTTGATGTGAGACTATCTCCCTATTTTTTGTCTTCTCCACAACCACCATATTGTATTCTACCTATAGTGCTATGTGAAGGAAATATGCCCTAGAGGTAATAATAAAGTTGTTGTTTTATATTTCCTTCTTCACGATAAATGTTTATTATTCATTCTAGAATTGTATTGATTGGAAACCTAAATACATGTGAATCATAGACAAACATTGTGTCCCTAGTGAGCCTCTACTTGACTATCTTGTTGATCAAAGATGGTTAAGGTTTCCTAACCATGGACATGAGTTGTCATTTGATAATGGGATCACATCATTAGGAGAATGATGTGATGGACAAGACCCATCTATTAGCTTAGCATATTGATCATTCAGTTTTATTGATATAGCTTTCTTCATGTCAAATACATATTCCTTCGACTATGAGATTATGCAACTCCCGGACACCGAAGGAATACCTTGTCTGCTATCAAACGTCACAACGTAACTGGGTGATTACAAAAATTCTCTATAGGTATCTCCGAAGGTGTTTGTTGGGTTGGCATAGATCAAGATTAGGATTTGTCACTCCGAGTATCGGACATGTATCTTTGGGCCCTCTCGGTAATACATATCATAAGAAGCCTTGCAAGCAAAGTGACTAATGAGTTAGTTGCGGCATGATGTATTACATAACGAGTAAAGAGACTTGCCGGCAACGAGATAGAACTAGGTATGAAGATAGCAACGATCGAATCTCGGGATGTAACATACCTATGGACAAAGGGAATTACGTATGTTGTCACGACGGTTCGACCGATAAAGATCTTCATAGAATATGTAGGATCCAATATCAACGTCCAGGTTCCTCTATTGGTTATTGACTAGAGAGGTGTCTCGGTCATGTCTACATAGTTCTCAAACCTGTAGGGTCCGCACGCTTAACGTTCGATGACGATATTGTATTATATGAGTTATGTGATTTGGTGACCGAATGTTGTTCGGAGTCCCGGATAATATCGCAGACATGACGAGGAGTCTCGAAATGGTCAAGAGGTAAAGATTCATATATAGGACGATGGTATTCGGACACTAGAAGTGTTTCGAGGGGTACCGGGTACTTATCGGGTCACTGGAAGGGGTTTCGGGCAACCCCGACAAAAGATATGGGCCTTATGGGCCAAGAGGGGAACGCATAAGCCACAGAGGGCTGGTGTGCCCCACATATGGGCCGGCCAGGGATGGAGAATGAAAGGGGAAGGGAGAAAGGCAAGTGTGGATTAGGATTCCCACTTCCTTCTCTCTCTCCCCCCTTCTTTCCTTCCCCCTCCGTCAAATATGGCAGGGGGCGCAGGGAAAGGAAGCCCCAAGGGGGCCACGACAAGCACTTGGGTGCCTCCTGGCGTCTCCCCTCCCCCTCCCACCTATATATATGTGGAGAGGCGCGCCTAGAACACACAACAACAATTATTAGCCATGTGCGGCGCCCCCCTCCATAGTTTACACCCTCGGACATAGTTTTGATGTGCTTAGGCGAAACCCTGCGAGAATCACTTCACCATCACAGTCACCACGCTGTCATGCCGACGGAACTCATCTACTACCTCGACACCTTTCTGGATCAAGAAGGCAAGGGACGTCACTGAGATGAACGTGTGCAGAACTCGGAGGTGTCGTACGTTCGGTGCTTGATCGGTCGGAGCTAGAAGAAGTTTGACTACATCAACCGCGTTGTCAAACGCTTACGCTTTTAGTGTACAAGGGTACATGGAAAAACTCTCCCCCTCTCGTTGCTATGCATCTCCTAGATAGATCTCGCGTGAGCGTAGGAAATTTTTTGGAATTGCATGCTATGTTTCCCAAGAGTGGCATATGTGACAGGTCTATGCATAGATAATAAGCACGATAGAACACAAAGACTTGTGCCGGTGATCGTCATACTGCTTACCACCAATGTCTTATTTTGATTCAGCGGTATTGTTGGATGAAGCAGCCCGGACCAATCTTACATGTCCACGTTCATGAGACCGGTTCAACCGATAAACATGCAACTAGTTTTGCATAAAGTTGGTTGGCAGGTGTTTGTTTCTCCTACTTTAGTTGAATTGAATTTGACTACCGCTGGTCCT
Organism: Triticum dicoccoides; assembly: GCF_002162155.2. Lineage (NCBI taxonomy): Eukaryota > Viridiplantae > Streptophyta > Magnoliopsida > Poales > Poaceae > Triticum > Triticum dicoccoides. Next base: position 218,246,547 of record NC_041386.1, on the reverse strand, counting down.
TCAAGAAGGTTAAAACAGCAAATTTGATGAAACACCGTTGTGATTTTGATGCGTAGGTAAAACGGTTCTTGCTAGAAGCCCGTAGCAGCCACGTAAAACTTGCAACAACAAAGTAAAGGACATCTAACTTGTTTTTGTAGGGCATGTTCTGATGTGATATGGTCAAGACATGATGTGATATACGTTATTGTTTGAGATGATCATGTTTTGTAAAAGTTATCAGCAACTAGCAGGAGCCTTATGGTTGTCTCTTTATTGTATGAAATGCAAACGCCATGTAATTGCTTTACTTTATCACTATGCGTTAACGATAGTTGTAGAAGCAATAATTGGCGAGACGACCACGACGCTACGATGGAGATCGAGGTGTCAAGACAGTGAAGATGGAGATCATGACGATGCTTTGGAGATGGAGATCAAAAGCACAAGATGATGTTGGCCATATCATGTCACATATTTTGATTGCATGTGATGTTTATCTTTTATGCATCTTATTTTGTTTAGTATGACGGTAGCATTATAAGATGATCCCTTAACTAAATTTCAGGGTATAAGTGTTCTCCCTGATTATGCACCATTGCGAAAATTCATCGTGTTGAGACACCACATGATGATCGGGTGCGATAGAATTCTACGTTCACATACAACAGGTGCAAGACAGTTTTGCACATGCGGAATACTCGGGTTAAACTTGACGAGCCTGGCATGTATAGACATTGCCTCGGAACACTGGAGACCAAAATGTCAAACATGAATCATATAGTTGATATGATCAACATAGAGATGTTCACCATTGATGACTACTCCATCTCACGTGATGATCGCACATGGTTTAGTTGATTTGGATCACGTATCATTTAGATGACTTGAGGGATGTCTATCTAAGTGGGAGTTCTCAAGTAATTTGATTAATTGAACTTAATTTATCATGAACTTAGTCTTGATAGTATATTTGCATATCTATGTTGTAGATCAATAGCTCGCGATATAACTCCTATATATTTTTGATATGTTCCTAGGGAAAAGTTGAAAGATGATAGTAGCAATGATGCGGACTGGGTCCGTGATCTGAGGATTATCCTCATTGCGGCACAGAAGAATTATGTCCTTGATGCACCGCTAGGTGACAGACCTATTGCAGGAGATGATGCAGTCGTTATGAATGTTTGACAAGCTCAGCATGATGACTACTTGATAGTTGAGTGTGCCATGCTTTACGGCTTAGAACCGGGATTTCAAAAACGTTTTGAACACCACGGAGCATATAAGATGTTCCAAGAGTTGAAATTTGTATTTCAAGCTCATGCCCATTTTGAGAGGTATGAGACCTCTGACAAGTACTTTGCCTACAAGATGGAGGATGATAGCTCAGCAAGTGAGCATGTACTCATAATGTCTAGGTACTACAATCGCTTGAACCAAGTGGGAGTTAATCTTCCAGATAAGATAGTGATTGACAGAGTTCTCTAGTCACTATCACTAAGCTACTAGAATTTTGTGATGAACTATAATATGCAAGGGATGATGAAAACAATTCCCAAGATCTTCGCGATGTTGAAATCGACAACGGTAGAAATCAAGATAGAGCATCAAGTGTTGATGGTTAACAAAACCACTAGTTTCAAGAAAAAGGGCAAGGGAGAAAAAGGCAACTTCAAGAACAACAACAAACAAGTTGCCGCTCCCATGAAGAACCCCAAAGCTAGACCCAAGCCTGAAACTGAGTGCTTCTACTACAAATGAAATGGTCACTGGAAGCGGAACTACCCCAAACGCTTAGTGGATAAGAAGGATGGCAAAGTGAACAAAGGTATATTTGATATACATATAATTGATGTGTACTTTACTAGTGTTCATAGTAGCCCCTGGGTATTTGATACCGGTTCATTTGCTAATATTAGTAACTCGAAACAGGAGTTACAAAATGAATAGAGACTAGTTGAGGACGAGGTGACGATGTGTGTTGGAAGTGATTCCAAGGTTGATAAGATCACCATCGCATACTCCCTCTACCTTCGGGATTAGTGTTGAACCTAAATAAATGTTATTTGGTGTTTGCGTTGAGCATGAATAGGATTGGATCATGTTTATTGCAATATGGTTATTCATTTAAGTTAGAGAATAATTGTTGTTCTGTTTACATGAATAAAACCTTCTATGGTCATACACCCAATGTAAATGGTTTACTGAATCTTGATCGTAGTAATACACATATTCATAATAATGATGCCAAAAGATGCAAAGTTGAAAATGATAGTGCAACATATTTGTGGCACTACCGTTTAGGTCATATTGTTGTAAAGCGCATGAAGAAACTCCATGAAGGTGGGCTTTTGGAATCACTTGATTATGAATCATTTGATACTTGTGAACCGTACTTCATGGGCAAGATGACTAAAACTCCATTCTCCAGCACAATGGAGCAAGCTAATGACTTATTGGAAATAATACATAACGATGTATGCGGTCTGATGAGTGTTGAGGCTCGCGGCGGGTATCGTTATTTTCTGACCTTCACGGATGATTTGAGCAGATAAGGGTATATCTACTTAATGAAACACAAGTCTAAAACATTTGAAAAGTTCAAAGAAGTTCATAGTGAATTAGAGAATCATCGTAACAAGAAAATAAAGTTTCTACGATCTGATCGCAGAGGCGAATGTTTGAGTTACGAGTTTCGCCTTCATTTAAAACAATGTGGAATAGTTTCACAACTCACGCCACCTGGAACACCACAGCGTAATGGTGTGTCCGAACGCCGTAACCATACTTTATTAGATATGGTGCGATCTGTGATGTCTCTTACCGATTTACCACTATCATTTTGGGGTTATGCATTAGAGACGGCTGCATTCACGTTAAATAGGGCACCGTCTAAATCCGTTGAGACGACTCTCTATGAACTGTGGTTTGGCAAGAAACCTAAGCTGTCGTTTCTTAAAGTTTGGGTTTGCGACACTTATGTCAAAAGACTTCAGCCTCATAAGCTTGAACTCAAATCGGAGAAGTGTGTCTTCATAGGACACCCTAAGGAAACAATTGGGTACACCTTCTATCACAGATCCGAAGGAAATATCTTTGTTACTAAGAATGGATCCTTTGTAGAGAAGGAGATTCTCTCGAAAGAAGTGAGTGGGAGGAAAGTAGAACTTGATTAGGTAATTGTACCTTCTCTCGAATTGGAAAGTAACACATCACAGAAAACCATTCCCGTGATGCCTACACCAGCTAGAGAGGAAGATAATGATAATGATCATGAAACTTCAGATCAAGTTGCTACTGAACCTCGTAGGTCAACCAGAACACGATCCGCACCAGAGTGGTACAGTAATCCTTTCCTGGAAGTCATGTTACTCGACCAAGGCGAAGCTACGAACTATGAAGAAGCTATGATGAGCCCAGATTCCAACAGATGGCTTGAGGCCCTGAAATCTGAGATAGGATCCATGTATGAGAACAAAGTGTGGATTTTGCTGGACTTGCCCGATGATCAGCAAGCTATAGATAATATGGATCTTCAAGAAAAAGACTGACGCTGACGCTGATGGTAATGTTACTGTCTACAAAGCTCGACTTGTCACAAAAGGTTTTCGACAAGTTCAAGGGGTTGACTACGATGAGAATTTCTCACCGTAGCGATGCTTAAGTCCGTCTGAATCATGTTAGCAATTGCTGCATTTTACGATTATTAAATCTGGCAAATGGACGTCAAAACTGCATTCCTTAATGGATTTCTTAAAGAAGATTTGTATATGATGCAACCAAAAGGTTTTGTCGATCCTAAAAGATGCTAAAAAAGTGTGCAAACTCCAGAAATCTATCTATGGATTGGTGCAAGCATCTCGGAGTTGGAATATACGCTTTGATGAGGTGATCAAAGCATATGGTTTTATACAGACTTACGGTGATGCCTGTATTTACAAAAGTGAGTGGGAGCTCTGTAGCATTTCTGATATTATATGTGGATGACACATTGTTGATTGGAAATGATATAGAATTTCTGGATAGCATAAAAGGATACTTGAATAAGAGTTTCTCAATGAAAGACCTCAGTGAAGTTGCTTACATATTGGGCATCAAGATCTATAGAGATAGATCAGGACACTTGATAAGATTTTCAATGAGTACATACCTTGACAAGATTTTGAAGGAGCTCAAAATGGATCAGTCAAAGAAGGAGTTCTAGCCTGTATTCTAAGGTGTGAAGTTGAGTACGACTCAAAGCTCAACCACGGTAGAAGATGGAGAGAGAATGAAAGTCATGCCCTATGCCTCAGCCATAGGTTCTATCAAGTCTGCCATGTTGTTTACCAAACCTGTTGTGTACCTTGCCATGAGTTTGGCAAGGGGGTACAATAGTGATCCAGGAGTAGATCACTAGATAGTGGTCAAAATTATCCTTAGTTACCTAAGAGGACTAAGGAAATGATTCTCGGTTATGGAGGTGATAAAGAGTTCGTCGTAAAGGGTTACGTTGATGCAAGGTTTAAACACTGATCTAGATAAAATTAAGTCTCAATCTAGATACATATTGAAAGTGGGAGCAATTAGCTAGAGTAGCTCCATGCAGAGCATTGTAGACATATAAATTTGCGAAACACATACAGATCTGAATGTGGCAACCCGTTGACTACACTTCTCTCACAAGCAAAACATGATCACGCCTTAGTACTCTTTGGGTGTTAATCACATGGCGATGTGAACTAGATTATTGACTCTAGTAAACCCTTTGGGTGTTGGTCACATGGCGATGTGAACTATGGGTGTTAATCACATGACTATGTGAACTATTGGTGTTAAATCACATGGCGATGTGAACTAGATTATTGACTCTAGTGCAAGTGGGAGACTAAAGGAAATATGCCCTAGAGGCAATAATAAAGTTGTTATTTTATATTTTCTTATTCATGATATTTTTTTACTATTCATGCTAGATTTGTATTGATTGGAAACCTAAATACATGTGTGAATACATAGACAAACACTGTGGCCCTAGTGAGCCTCTACTTGACTAGCTCGTTGATCAAAGATGGTTAAGGTTTCCTAACCATGGACATGAGTTGTGATTTGATAACGGGATCACATCATTAGGAGAATGATGTGATGGGCAAGACCCATATGTTAGCTTAGCATATTGATCGTTTAGTTTTATTGCTATTGCTTTCTTGTTGTCAAATACATATTCCTTCGACTATGAGATTATTCAACTCTTGAATACCGGAGGAATACCTTGTGTGCTATCAAACATCAAAACATAATTGGGTGATTATAAAGATGCTCTACAGGTATCTCCGAATGTGTTTGTTGGGTTGGCATAGATCGAGATTAGGTTTTGTCACTCTGAGTATCGGGGAAGTATCTCTGGCCCCTCTTGGTAATACACATCATAAGAAGCCTTGCAAACAAGTGACTATTGAGTTAGTTGCGAGATGATGTATTATGAAATGAGTAAAGGGACTTGCCATCAACGAGATTGAACTAGGTATGAAGATACCGACATTAGAATCTCGGGCAAGTCACATACCGTTGGACAAAGGGAATTACGTATGTTGTCATAACGGTTCGACCGATAAAGATCTTCGTAGAATATGTAGGAGCCAATATGATCATCCAGGTTCCTCTATTGGTTACTGACCCGAGAGGTGTCTCGGTCATATCTACATAGTTCTCGAACCCGTAGGGTCTTAATGTTCGATGACGATATTGTATTATATCAATTATGTGATTTCGTGACCGAATGTTGTTCGGAGTCCCGGATGAGATCACAGACATGATTAGGAGTCTTGAAATGGTCGATAGGTAAAGATTAATACATAGGACAATGGTATTAGGACACCGGAAGTGTTTCGAGGGGTACCGGGTACTTATCGGGTCACTAGAAGGGGTTTCTGGCAACCCCGACAAAAGATATGGGCCTTATGGGCCAAGAGGGGAATGCACCAGCCACAAGGGGCTGGTGCGCCCGACATATGGGCCATCCAGGAATGGATAAGGAAAGGGGAAGGGACAAAGGCAAGTGTGGATTAGGATTCCCACTTCCTTCTCTCTCCCCCCTTCTTCCCTACCCCCTCCGTCAAATATGGAAGGGGGCACAGGGCAAGGAAGCCCCAAGGGGGCCGACGGCCAGCACTTGGGCACCTCCTGGCCTCTCCCCTCACCCTCCGACCTATATATATATGTGGGGAGGGGGTGCCTAGAACACACAACAACAATTGTTAGCCATGTGCGGCGCCCCCCTCCACAGTTTACACCCACGGTCCTAGTTTTGTGGTGCTTAGGAGAAGCCCTGCGAGAATCACTTCACCATCACCGTCACCACGCCGTCGTGCTAACGGAACTCATCTACTACCTCGACACCTTGTTGTATCAAGAAGGCAAGGGACGTCACCGAGCTGAACGTGTGCAGAACTAAGAGGTGTCGTACATTCGGTGCTTGATCGATCGGAGCTAGAAGAAGTTCGACTACATCAACCAGGTTGTTAAACACTTCCTCTTCCGGTCTACGAGGGTACGTGGACACACTCTCCCCCTCTCATTGCTATGCATCTCCTAGATAGATCTTGCGTGAGCGTAGGAATTTTTTAATTGCATGCTAAGTTTCCCAACACTATGTCCATGGCTCACACTCATGTATTGCGTGAATGTTGAAAAGGTTTGAGAACACCAAAAGTATGAAAGAATTTCTTGCCTTGTCATCAGGGTTGTACATGATTTGAATATTTTGTGTGATGAAGATGGAGCATAGCCAAACTATATGATTTTGTAGGGATAAACTTTCTTTGGCCATGTTATTTTGAGAAGACATAATTGCCTTGTCAGTATGCTTGAAGTATTATTGTTTTTATGTCAATTTAAATTTTTGTTTTGAATCTTATGGATCTGCACATTCATGCTACAATAAAGAAAAATTACATGGATAAATATGTTAGGTAGCATTCCACATCAATTTTTTTGTTTTTATCATTTACCTACTCGAGGACGAGCAGGAATTAAGCTTGGGGATGCTTGGTACATCTCCAATCTATCTATAATTTTGTATTGTTCCATGCTATTATATTATCTGTTTTGGATGTTTTATATGCATTAATATGCTATTTTATATTATTTTGGAAAAAATTATTAACCTAGAGCCCAGTGCCAGTTTCTGTTTTTTCCTTGTTTTTGAGCTTCGCAGAAAAGGAATACCAAACGGAGTCCGAACGGAATAAAACCTTCGCAATGATTTTTCTTGGGCCAGAAGACACCCAGGAGACTTGGAGTGCAAGTCAGAAGAGCCGCAAGGCCGCCACAAGGGTGGAGGGCGTGCCCGGGGGGTAGGGCGCACCCCCTACCTTGTGGGTCCCTTGGTGACCCCCTGTCCTAGATCTTCCTCCTATATATTCACATATATTCCCAAACCACCAAAAGGATCCACGAAAACAATTTTCCACCGCCGCAACCTTCTTTTCCCGTGAGATCCCTTCTTGGGGCCTTTTCCAGAATCCTGCCGGAGGGGGACTCGATCATGGAGGGCTTCTACATTAACTCTATTGCCCTTCCAATGAAGCGTGAGTAGTTTACCTCAGACCTAAGGGTCCATAGCTAGAAGCTAGATGGCTTCTTGTCTCTCTTTGATTATCAATACCATGTTCTCCCCGATGTTCTTGGATATCTATCCGATATAATCTTCTTGTGTGGTGTGTTTGTCGAGATCCGATGAATTGTGGATTTATGATCATCTTATCTATGAATATTATTTGAATCTTCTCTGAATTCTCTTTGAATTATCGGTTTAGTTTGGACAACTAGATTGGTTTTTCTTGCAATGGGAGAAGTGCTTAGCTTTGGGTTCAATATTGCAGTGTCCTTTCCCAGTGACAGTAGGGACAGCAAGGCACGTATCGTATTGTTGCCATCGAGGATAAAAAGAGGGGTTTACATCATAATGCTTGAGTTTATTCATCTACATCATGTCATCTTACTTAATGTGTTACTTTGTTCTTCATGAACTTAATACTCTAGATGCAGGTAAGAGTGAGTCGATGTGTGGAGTAATAGTAGTAGATGTAGGCAACAGTCGGTCTACTTGACACGGACGTGATACCTATATTTCAAAATCATTGCCTTAGATATCGTCATAACTTTGCGCTTTTCTATCAATTGCTTGATGGTAATTTGTTCACCCACCGTATTATTTGCTATCTTGAGAGAAGCCTCTAGTGAAACCTATGGGCCCCGGGTCTATTTTCAATCATATAAGTTTCCGATCTACTATTTTGCAATCTTTTACTTTCCGATCTATAAACGAAAAAACCCAAAAATATCACGTTTGCACTTTTGTTTATCTATCTCTATCAGATCTCACTTTTGCATGTGACCATGAAGGGATTGACAACCCTTTTATCACGTTGGGTGCAGGTTGTTTGATTGTTTGCGCAGGTATTGGTGATTTGTGCATTGTCTCGTACTGGATTGATACCTTGGCTCTCTAACTGAGGGAAATACTTATATCTACTTTGTTGCATCACCCTTTCCTCTTCAAGGGAAAAACCAACGCAAGTTCAAGAAGTAGTAGGCGGCTTCGGCGATATTGAAGGGTGAATGGCTTAGGTGACTGCGAAGAGGGGTCGTTTCTTTTCTCTGGGATAGGTGATCACCAAGGCGAATAGGGTTTGCCAGGCCGCCGTCGGCGCCTTCCGGGTGACAGCATTTAGGCCGACGCTTTTTTTCCCAGAAGGCGCCCTTGTGGTGTCGTGGCTGGTTTTCTCTCTCTGTTATTTGCTCTATCCCTCATGGTTCCTAGACAATAGTAGATTCATTTCTCTCTATTCCATCAGCTAGCTTAGAGGAACATGACAAGTAAAATCTGATGCTAAGTTTGATAATTTATATCCAATCCATCACAGAAACTAGTACACCGAGCTGCTAAGCAAACTGTTTTTAACCCCTTTCCGCGACGGCATTTGGAACCGTCGCCAAGTGAGTGTGGGCGATAGGGGGGTCCTTCCCACACGACCCAGAAACCATCGGGGATATGCCCTCCTGGCACACATGTTCGGCAAAATGAGTTCGGGTGCAACCGACAAGTGCTCAAATACGGAAGTACATATAGTAGAGCTAAAAAATACAATTATACGGTGAAATTGTTTCCTGTCGCAAGTACATCCCACACAGTCATTCCTCGCTAAACATTTCCGTTCGTATGTACATCCCACACAGTCGTCCGAGGAAAACATTCCCGTTCACAGGTACATCACACACAATTTTTTCCCGTTAAATCGTTTGCGTTATTGAATATATCACACACGGTCCATGGAAGAAACTGTGTGGCAAAGGTTGTCCGTCACACACAGTTTTTATGTGGTAAATGTTTGCACAAGGTGGCCTAACGCAAATAGTTTTCAAGAGAAAGTCATGTGTGATTGTTCACTGATCCAACAAGGTTTATTCCTAGAAACTGTGTGCGTTGCCTGAGGTCATCGCCCATGGTATTTTTTCAACAACCGTTTGCAATAGCAAAACCCAATTAGCAGGCTAATTCGCCATTAGCGGACTAATTATCCGATTATTCATAATCCATTTATTAATATAATTGAAATTTCATATTAAGCACACAATATATTTCATTTTCATAATTGAAATACATCAGAGTACAACATCATATAGCTTCAGCACTCAGCTACCCCATTACACAACTACACCAGGACCAAGTTTCACATGCAACATCTATAACCTTTCGAAATTAGCATCATAGACAGATGTATCTCATCTGGAAAACTGCTAAAGCAGAAGGAAAATATTGAGCCTCCATTGATGTTGAAGGTCTTTGTAACTTTAGGCCAGTGCATGTGGATGATTGGCCGTCCATCCTTCATCCTCTTCAGGAACACTTCAATATTGAACCGTTGGGTGTTGTATGAATACCTTCCTCGCCTCCTGAACATACATGTGGTTTGAGAGGTAATCATCAGTGAACTGCTTTGGAAAGGCCTGAAAACAAGGATGTACATAAATATCTTCTCTATATTGGAAATGGGGCAAAGGAATAAAAAAGGCAAGGTATAATAGTTAGTACCATCCTATAGTGAACTGATGTCTTCTTCATTGTGCAGACAAAGATGTTGTTGTTTTTTCGTCGCTAATTTCTTTATCCTAACATCTTTCTGAGTTTCTTGACTTGACTGATATTCATGGACAACTAATTTCCCCATATGCAAAAAGGGTCGAGCAGTGGATCAAAATCTCTGACAGCAGGACCTACATGTGCAAGACCAAATTGTTAAAAACCTAAATATTAGAATGGTTCCTGCAATTGCACAATAATGTGCTATTAGACAACGGACCATGCACATGCTAACCTCGATTGTAAACCTTAGTGCTTCCCATGGTTTCCCTGCAACACATATAAGGTAGTTAGTCATCAGGTTAAGTAAGGGTTCGCATGCTAGCAGTAAAATATGTTGATGAAAAATAAGCACATTGCAGATTCATCAGATTAATTCAAGCCACACGGAAAACCCATTTATGCAAACCAAGCATGATTAAGAAGTAGGAAATATAGCACTTGTATATGTTTCTCATGTATTAAGTGCAGCCAAATTTGATTTATTCCTCACATGCACAACAATACAAAATTCTACCCACAACAATTGGACATCGCATTGCAGAATTGAACCAAGCAGTTAACTAAACACCACAACAAATGAACCAAACATTAACTGAGCACCACATTGCACAATTTAACATACTCCTAATAGAAGATCAGACAGTTAACGAAATAGTTAATTACAACCAATTATAGCAATTGTATTTGTTTCTCATGTATTTACTACAGCCAAATTCAATTTATTCCTCACATGGTATACAATAACAGGATGCACCCAAAACTATTGAACATCGCATTGCAGAATTGAACCAAACAGTTAACTAAGCACCACAACACAAATGAACCAAACGTTAACTGAGCACCACATTGCACAATGTATAACCAAACTAGTCATGCTTGACAACTTGGAAATATAGCAATTGTATTTGTTTCTCATGTATTTTGTAAAGATAAATTCGATTTATTTCACACATGGAAGACAATACAAAATTGTAGCCTGAAGAATTGAACATCACATTTGCAGAATTGAACCAAACAGTTAACTAAAGACGACAACTAATTAACAAAATAGTTAATAAGTGAGCACCACACTGCATGACATATAGAAAATATACACTAGAGCAATAGATTGCATGGTAAAATTAGATAGCACAATTCACTAGAATTTGTGAAGGAAAGGTAGGATAAGCACACGCAATGGGTAAACCGAGCATGCTTAACCGACATAGCTAGCAAATGGCAAGGTGCTCTTTCAAGATCTAGGGGTCGGCACGAATAGCAGCCATCGTGACCTCATCCGCGCATGCGGCCGCGATTTTCTTCTCTGTTGTCAAATGCTCCTTGAGGTACTAGCTATACTGCGTGCACCATGGCTTAGGCCGATGCTTATTTGGTGGAGAGGTCAATGATTTGGGTGGAAGGTGTCGCGCTTGCGCCGAACGTCGGGGCCTGTGGGATGTACAAGGAGGAGGAGGACGGGGGTCAGGTGTGGATTACCTGCCTGGATAGGCGAGGCCGAGGAGCGTGAAGGAGGGTCGCCGACGAGGAGGCTGTGGCGCTACAAGCAAGGGGTGAAGGTTTCAACTTGGAAAGGAAGGAGGAAAGAGGGGAAATGTGGCTTTTGGTAAGGGGAGGGGGTGGGGAGGTAGATATTTCCGCGGAAGCCAAAAAATTGGAATCGCTTCAGCGAAAAAACTGGCGCGCAAAGTGTCATCAGACACGATCCCTTATTCAGAATTGTGTACGATATGTGAACATCACAAACGATTCAGATAGCTTAACCCATGTGTGTTGAATTTGAACGTCAAAAATTTTGGTTAGAATTTCCCTGGTTACAGTGGTCATCCACGTCATTGCATAATTTGGGTACACAAAGGAGACTAACTTCTTAATCGAGCAAGTTCAACAATCAAATAGAGCTATGATACGTCTGCATCGTATCTACTTTCCCAAACACTTTTGACCTTGTTTTGGACTCTAACTTGGATGATTTGAATGGAACTAACCCGGACTGACGCTATTTTCAGTAGCATTGCGATGGTGTTATTTTCGTGCAGAAATAAAAGTTCTCGGAATGACCTGAAACTTCACGGAGAATATTTTTGGAATTTATAAAAAATACTGGCGAAAGAATCAACACCAGGGGGCCCACACCCTGTCCACGAGGGTGGTGGCGCACCCCCTGTCTCGTGGGCCCCTTGAGGCTCCACCGACATCAACTCCAACTCTATATATTCACGTTTGGGGAGAAAAAATCAGGAAGAAGGATTCATCGCATTTTATGATGCAGAGCTGCCGCCAAGCCCTAATCTCTCTCGGGAGGGCAGATCTGGAGTCCGTTAGGGGCTACGGAGAGGGGAATCCGTCGCCATCATCATCATCAACCTTCCTCAATCACCAATTTCATCATGCTCACCGCCGTGCGTGAGTAATTCCATCATAGGCTTGCTAGACGGTGATGGTTTGGATGAGATTTATCATGTAATCGAGTTAGTTTTCTTAGAGTTTGATCCCTAGTATCCATTATGTTCTAAGATTGATGTTGTTATGACTTTTCTATGCTTAATGCTTGTCACTAGGGCCCGAGTGCCATGATTTCAGATCTGAACCTATTATGTTTTCATGAATATATGTGAGTTCTTGATCCTATTTTGCAAGTCAATAGTCACCTACTATGTGTTATGATCCGGTAACCCCGAAGTGACAATAATCGGGGACACTCCCGGTGATGACCGTAGTTTGAGGAGTTCATGTATTCACTAAGTGTTAATGCTTTGGTCCGGTACTCTATTAAAAGGAGGCCTTAATATCCCTTAGTTTCCAATAGGACCTCGCTGCCACTGGGAGGGTAGGACAAAAGATGTCATGCAAGTTCTTTTCCATAAGCACGTATGACTATATTCGGAAGACATGCCTACATTACATTGAAGAACTGGAGCTAGTTCTGTGTCACCCTATGTTATAACTGTCGCATGAGGAATCGCCACCAACATAATTATCCATCACCGATCCATTGCCTACGAGCCTTTTCACTTATTGATCTTTGCTTAGTTACTTTTCTGTTGCCACTGTTACAATCGCTACAAAACCAATACTGTTACTTTTGCCACCGTTACCATTATTTCCATATTACTTTGCTACTAAATACTTTGCTGAAGATATTAAGTCTTCCATGTGCGGTTGAATTGAAAACTCAACTGTTAATACTTGAGAATATTCTTTGGCTCCCCTTGTGTCGAATCAATAAATTTGGGTTGAATACTCTACCCTCGAAAACTGTTGCAATCCCCTATACTTGTGGGTTATTAAGACTATTTTCTGGCACCATTGCTGGGGAGCATAGCTCTATTATTTGAGTCACTTGGGATTTATATTTGTTGATCAGTATGAGGAACTTGAAAGATGAGAGACCTAAGATTTTTCCCTCAACTACGAGGGGATGTAAGGAACTTCCATCTAGCTCTACACATGATTCACCTTCTGTTTTGAGTAAACTTGCGACACCTACTCCTGCTATTGATTTTGAGATGTCGCATGTTATTGATGATGCCACTCCTTCTTTGCATGATGCTTATGATGAAACTACTTCTATGCTTAATAATATTGTGCCACTAGGTGAATTTGTTGATGAACAACTTGCAAGGGCTAGAGAGAATGAAATTATTGAAACTGATAATATTGATGAAAGTGATGATGAAGATTCTCCCCCTAGATATGAATTGCCTGTTGTGCCTGAGGGTTATGTTATGGATGAAGAAACTGCTATAGACTTTTTAGCTTGCAATGATATATATGATCTTAAGAAACTGTTAGCTAAGCTGAAAGAAAAGTCTTTGAATGCTAGAATGAAATATGACCCTGCTTTTGCTACTTCACCTATATGTATTTCTGATAAGGATTATGATTTCTGTGTCGATCCTGAGTTAATTACTTTGGTTGAATCTGATCCTTTTATGGCTATTAATCTGAAACTGTTGTGGAACATCTTACTAAATTGAATGATATAGCCACCCTATTCACTAATGAGGAAAAAATTCGTTACTACTATATCCTTACATTATTTCTGTTCTCACTAAAGGCTGATGCTAAAATATGGTTTAATTCTCTTGATCCTGGTTGTGTGCGTAGTCCCCAGGATATGCTTTATTACTTCTCTGCTAAATATTTCCCTGCTCATAAGAAACAAGCTGCCTTAAGGGAAATATATAATTTTGTGCAAATTGAAGAAGAGAGTCTCCCACAAGCTTGGGGGAGGCTTCTCCAATTACTTAATGCTTTGCCTGATCGTCCTATCAAGAAAAATTAAATGCTTGATATCTTCTATAATGGACTAACCGATGCTTCCAGAGACCACCTGGATAGTTGTGCTGGTTGTGTTTTTAGGGAAAGAACTGTTGATCAAGCTGAATTGCTATTGAATAATATGTTGAGTAATGAAAATGATTGGACACTTCATGAACCAACTCCTAAGACAATATCGAAGAAAATGGGTATTCTATTTCTCAGTCCTGAAGATATGCAAGAGGCAAAGAAATCTATGAAATAAAAAGGTATTAAAGCCGAAGATGTTAAGAATTTACCAGCTATCGAAGAAATACATGGTCTTGATAACCCGACACAGGTAGTAAAGGAAATTCTCTCTATAGATTTGATGAAGGTGATATTCCTCGTAATAAGTCTGCTAGCCAATGCTTGGATGAGTTTGATAATTTTATTGTTAAACAAAAAAACTTCAATGCTTATGTTGGTAGACAATTGAAACGTAATGCTTATATGATTGAACACTTGAGTGATTATATGTCTAGAGTTAAAGGTGAGCTTAAACTTATTAGTAAACATGCTTCTATGGTTACCACTCAAGTAGAACAAGTGCTTAAAGCTCAAAATGATTTTCTAAACAAATTAAATAATAAGAAAAATGATAATGCTGTTATAGTTGTGACTTGAGGGGGTAAAATGACTCAGGAACCTTTGTATCCTGAGGGCCACCCTAAGAGAATTGAGCAAGATTCTTGGAGAACTAATGTTGATGCACCTAGTCCTTCTAAAAAGAAGAAAACGAAAAATGATAGGACTTTGCATGCTTCTAGTGAACCTGTTGTTGACACACATGAGAATCCCAATGATATTTCTATTTCTGATGCTGAAACACAATCTGGTAATGAACATGAACCTAGTGATAATATTAATAATGATGTTCATGTTGATGCTCAATCTAGCAATGAGAATGATGTAGAGATTGAACCTCTTGTTGATCTTGATAACCCACAATCAAAGAATCAACGTTATGATAAGAGAGACTTCGTTGCTAGGAAGCACGGTAAAGGAAGAGAATCATGGGTTCAGAAACCCATGCCTTTTCCTCCTAAACCATCCAAGAAACAGGATGATGAGGATTTTGAGCGCTTTGCTGAAATGATTAGACCTATCTTTTTGCGTATGCGTTTGATTGATATGCTTAAAATGAATCTTTATGCTAAGTATATGAAAGATATTGTTACTAAAGGAAGATCCAGAAGCTGAAATTTCCACCATGCTTCCCAATTATACTTTTAAGGGTGGAATACCAAAGAAACTAGGAGATCCAGGAATACCAACTATACCATGCTCCATTAAGAGAAACTATGTTAAAACTGCTTTATGGGATCTCGGAGCCGGTGTTAGTGTTATGCCTCTCTCTTCATATCGTAGACTTGATTTGAATAAGTTGACACCTACTCAAATATTCTTTGCAAATGAATTATAAATCAACTGCTATACTTGTTGGTATTTGTGAGGATGTGCCTGTTGTGGTTGCAAATGTTACTATTTTAATGGACTTTGTTATTCTTGATATTCCCGAGGACGATAGTATGTCGATTATCCTTGGTAGACCCTTTTTGAATACTACAGGGGCTGTTATTGATTGCAACAAAGGAAATTTCACTTTTCATGTTAATGGTAATGAGCATACGGTACACTTTCCGAGGAAACAACCTCAAATCCATAGTATCAATTCTATTGGAAAAATTCCAACGATTACTATTGGAGGTTTTGAATTTCATCTTCCTACTGTCAAGAAGAAATATGATATTCTTATTGTTGGGGACGTGCATATCCCCGTTGAGGTAACTTAGTGTTATTCGAAAACTCTCCGGTTTCATGCAATTCAGAAAGAGTTTGTTAACAAGACTTGATCAACCTTGTTAGTGGATTCCTTCTGATGAGCATGAGATGGATGAAGTTAGAAAGCAGAACTCTCTGTACCCTCCTTTTACTTTATGTTATTTAGATTAAATAAAGCAAAAATAGTATTTTCTGTCTGTTTTCTGAATTATCCTTGCAATAAAAAAATACCCCGAAAATAAAAGTTCTCCAAATGTCTTGAAATTTTTAGATGATTTTTTGTAGAATATTAAAGAATATTTGGCACTAAGAACACACCTAGGGGACCCACCACCTGTCCACGAGGGTCCAGGGCACGCCCTGTCCCCTGGGGCGCGCCCCCCTACCTCGTGGACCCCACGTGGGTCCCCTCCACTTATTCCAGCACCCACACACTTCGTCTTCCTCCCGAAAAAAAATCCTCCCATAGCTCAAACCCGAGTTATAGCTCATCTTGCTGCCATTTTCGATCTCCTTGCTCAAAGCTCCATTCACAAAACTGCTTTGGGGGATTGTTCTTCGGTATGTGACTCCTCCAATGATCCAATTAGTTTTTGTTCTAGTGCTTTATTTATTGCAAAATTTTGCTCCATAGGTGACCGTGTTCTTGAGCTTGCATGTCAAATTTATGTGGTCAAAAGTAGTTTTAATGGATGATATATCCTCTAGCCACTTGTAGTTGTAGTTGCTATCAATCTTGTTGAGTTGGTTCACTTTTATTTTGAGTCACTAAGAATTTCAGAAAATTTTCAGAAAAATAAAGTGATGAAGAGATTATTGAGGGGCTCTTCGAGCCGAAGCTCGAAGGATAAGCAAAGTGAAGAGAATAAGAAAACCAAGTATAATCTCCCTCGCACTGCGGAGATTCGGGCGTGCGAATGACCTTGTGATGAGTTCTTGAGAGCAGCTAGGATTTATGATGACTTTTATTATTTGGCTGAGAATGCAGGCCTCATCGACTTCCTCCGCGACCAGCGCGAACAGTATCTCCTCCTCACTAATATTTTTGTGCTAAATGTTTACTTTCATGCTAGGAAATCACCACCTTCAGTGGAATTTCACTTATATGATGAGGTTAAGGAGATGTCACTATATTATTTTTTTCGGGTATGTAAGATACCATTTTCGGGCAGCATCGAGGAACCACATCGTAACGATGTGGAGTGGTTTATTGATACAATTGCTGTAGGGGAAATGAGGAAAGTTTCCAATGCAAGAATTACTAGCATACATTTTCCTGTTCTACATTACTTTGCAATATTTGCTAGTAGATGCTTAATTGGTCGCGGGAATAGTGGAAATCTCAGTGCTCCTGATATTGTTATTTTGTGTCATGCTTTGTTTCGTGATACCACTTTCAGTTTAGGCGCTATTGTTGCTAAACGGATAAATCTGAACCATACAAAGGGCCCCATCTTCGGAGGCATCTTTGCTTCGCGCCTTGCTGCACACTTTAGGATACCTATTAGTCATTACGAGAAGAGTAAAATGCATCATAAGTCCTAAAACTATCGGAGGTGTGTCAGTTTAGTCCTATAACTTTGAAACTGCACTTTTGGGTCCTAAAACTATCAGAGGTGTGTCAGTTTAGTCCTATAACTTCGAAACTGCACTTTTGGGTCCTAAAACTATCAAAGGTGTGTCAGTTTAGTCCTATAACTTTGAAACAGTAGTTGTGGGTCCCAAAACTATGTAAGTTTCTTCCTCTTAGGTCCTAAGTTTGCATGGTTAGCATTGACCCACCAACGAGTCACTTGGAAATGCTCGGATTGTAGCCACGTTGACCTGACCCAATGGGCCCACCAGGTAAATATGCAAAAAAAACTAGAGCGTTGTCTCACCTCGTTCTCACGCGCTCGTCTTCTCCCACGCACAGAATGCTCAGAGGTGACGGTACAGAGGCCATCAGTGGAATGACGGTTTGAGCTCCAGCGAGGAGAGTAGACCAGTCATCTCAGCCTCCCCCAACAGCAGCAGAACGACATGTCGCACAACGTCCAATTGCTACCCACCTATGGCTACTGCTAGGGTTGTGTCACTCTAGACGACCTCTGCGCCAGCTTTGCAGTTTCCGCGCACTCCTCTGTGTCGCCCGACAGCTCACCACCTATGACCATGCTCGTGCCCAAACAACAGCCTGCACGGCCAACTCTACGGCAAGGGTGTCGGGGCAACGACGATATCATCAAACAGAGAGAGAGAGAGAGGTGGGATGGCATACTCCATCCCAATTGGCTCGGGATCTCCCTGACGGCCTCGCCGAGGGAGAGGGATGTCGTCCTTCATGCCGACTAGCTCGGGGTCTCCCCGACGGTCATGCCAAACCTCTCAGGGAGGCTACCGTGCAGCTCATGGCCATGCAGGTTGCAGGACACACTGCAGCGTGGAAGCGTATGTACCACTTTGGGGGATATAAACACATACAAAGGGCTTAGTTGAAAAAATGCTCCATGGATGGTGGCCATGCAAGATTAGGACCTCAGATGAACAAACATACATAGTTTTGAGACCAAAAACTGCAATTTTGAAGTTATGGGACTAAAAATGACACACCTCCAATAGTTTTAGGACCCAAAAGTGCAGTTTCGAAGTTATAGGACTAAACTGACATACTTCCGATAGTTTTAGGACCCAAAAGTGGAGTTTGAAAGTTATAGGACTAAACTGACACACCTATGATAGTTTTAGGACTTGAGATGCATTTTACTCTTACGAGAAAGAGGAAAAGTTGTTGCCTCCTATTTTTCTAGATTATAAGAGTATGGTAGCACATGATTTTATTGTTAAAGATAAGAAGAAGATGCTTAAGTATAAATTGATATTTGATAAAAATTACTGTGAGATTATTACCTTGCCTACGCCCTCTTTATTTAACATATTTTTAGGCACGTACCTCGTTTTGCCAGAGGCCATTCATGCCTACTGGAGCCTGACACCAGCTCCAGAGCCCGAGCTGGAGCCACCCCTTGACCCTTATCGACAGTCTGTTTATCAGTGGGATCCGGAGGAGATCGCCAACCAGTGGCACACAGAGGACACTCCTCCGTACACCGGAGAGGGCAGCTTTGAGCCATGGCCATAGACCAACTTAGGCCAAAAGCCTAAGCTTGGGGGAGTATGTATTCCTCACCGACATTATATTCATGTTCACACACTCATGCCAGTTGTCGGTGCTCATACTTTTTCATTGTACTATCCAAGCTAGCTTATTTTCTTTTTAAGCCTTCTTCTTGTATGTTTGCAAAACCTTAAGAAAACCCCAAAAAATTAGTTGTATCTTTTAGCTAGTTTACTTTCCATGCCTGTAGTAGTAGTAATTAAAAGAAAACCCAAAAAGATTTCTCGTTCTACTTTTGCTTGTTGGGAGCTTTCCCGTGTAAATAGTTTTATTTCCTTTCTTTTCCTTGGGAGTCGAGAGGAGAAGACCATGATGAAAATGTTCAGTGGCTCTCATATGCATTATTGTTGATCTAACAAAGGGGCCATATTACCTTGTCTTCTCCCTTGTATTAAATGCTTGCAGATTCTAGCTTAGTCCAATGCACGTGCACTATTATTATTATCCACACTGTTCGGTTGTGCAAGTGAAAGGCAATAATGACATTATATGATGGACTGATTGAGATGAGAGAAGCTGGTATGAACTCGACCTATCTTGTTTTTGTAAATATGATTAGTTCATCGTTTCTGATTCAGCCTATTATGAAACATGTTTGCAATGAAAATTAGAGATTATAGTTGCTCATGCCCTGCTTAATTTGCTAGGAGTTTATAATGGTTTATCTTGTGTGCCAACATGCTATAAAATGATTGTGATGTGGTATGATAGGGTGGTATCCTCCTTTGAACGATTCGAGTGGCTTGACCTGGCACATGTTCATGCATGTAGTTGAAACAAAATCAACATAGCCTCCACGATATTTATGTTCATGGTGAATTATATCCTACTCATGATTGCACTCAGTGTTGATTAATTTTAATGCATGCTCATGACTGTTGTCGCTCTCTAGCTGGTCGCTTCCCAGTCTCTCTCTAACCTTCACTTGTACTAAGCGGGAATACTGCTTGTGCATCCACCTCCATAAACCCGAAAAGTTATTCCATATGAGTCCACCATACATTCCTATATGTGGTATCTACGTGCCGTTCCAAGTAAATTTGTATGTGCCAAACTCTAAGCCTTCAAATGAAATTCTGTTTTGTATGCTCGAATAGCTCATGTATCAACTAGGGTTGTCTATATCTTCCATGCTAGGTGGGTTATTCTCACGAGGTGTGGACTCGGCTCCTCATTCACGAGAAAATGGCTGGTAACCGGGATGCCCAGTCCCATGCTTAAATTAAAATAATTTTAAACAAAACTCCCCCAGGATTATTGTTAGTTGGAGGCACCCATTGTTTCAGACAAGCCATGGATTGATGTTTGTTGGTGGTGGGGGAGTATAAACTTTACCATTCTGTTTGGGAACCTCCTATAATGTGTGTAGCATGGAAGATATCGAGATCTCTCGGTTTTTATGTTGACAATGAAAGTATGCCACTCAAAATATTATTTATCTCTATTTCAAAACTCGAGCTCTGGCACCTCTACAAATCCCTGCTTCCCTCTGCAAAGGGCCTATCTATTTACTTTTATGTTGAGTCATCATCCTCTTATTAAAAAGCACCATTTGGAGAGCACCGCTGTCATTTGCATGCATTACTATTAATTTACATTGAGTATGACTGTGATTGGATCTCTTTTACCATGAATTACAATGTCTAGTCAGTCCTTGAGCTTCAGAGGTGCTCTACATTTATGTTTTAAGGTCTCAGAAAGGGCTGGCGAGATACCATCTTGTTATATCATATTATGATTGTTTTGAGAAAGTGTTGTCATCCGAGATTTATTATTATTGCTCGCTAGTTGATTATATCATTGATATGAGTAAATATGAGACCTAAGTGTTATTGTGAATATGGTTAGTTCATAATCTTTGCTGAAAACTTGAATGCTGGCTTTACATATTTACAACAACAAGATCAAATAGAGATTGTAAAAGTTTTTCTTTATCACTTTCAGTTTGTCAACTGAATTGCTTGAGGACAAGCAAAGGTTTAAGCTTGGGGGAGTTGATACGTCTCCATCGTATCTACATTTCCAAACACTTTTGACCTTGTTTTGGACTCTAACTTGCATGATTTGAATGGAACTAACCCGAACTGACGCTGTTTTCAGCAGAATTGCCATGGTGTTATTTTTGTGCAGAAATAAAAGTTCTCAGAATGACCTGGAACTTCACAGAGAATACTTTTGGAATTTATAAAAAATACTGGCGAAAGAATCAACACTAGGGGGGCCACACCCTGTCCACGAGGGTGGGGGCGCGCCCACCCCCCTGGGGTGCGCCCCCTGTCTCGTGGACCGCCTGACGCTCCACCGATGTCAACTCCAACTCTATATATTCACGTTCGGGGAGAGAAAAATCAGGGAGAAGGATTCATCGCATTTTACAATACAGAGCCGCCGCCAAGCCCTAATCTCTCTCAGGAGGGCTGATCTGGAGTCCGTTCGGGGCTCCGGAGAGGGGCATCCATGGCCATCGTCATCATCAACCTTCCTCCGTTGCCAAGTTCATGATGCTCACCGCTGTGCGTGAGTAATTCCATCGTGGGCTTGCTGGATGGTGATGGGTTGCATGAGATTTATCATGTAATCGAGTTAGTTTTCTTAGGTTTTGATCCCCAGTATCCATTATGTTCTAAGATTGATGCTGCTGTGACTTTTATATGCTTAATGCTTGTCACTAGGGCATGAGTGCCATGATTTCAGATCTGAACCTATTATGTTTTCATGAATATATGTGAGTTCTTGATCCTATTTTGCAAGTCAATAGTCACCTATTATGTGTTATGATCCGGTAACCCCAAAGTGACAATAATCAGGACCACTCCCGGTGATGACCGTAGTTTGAGGAGTTCATGTATTCACTAAGTGTTAATGCTTTGGTCTGGTACTCTATTAAAAGGAGGCCTGAATATCCCTTAGTTTCCAATAGGACCCCGCTGCCACAGGAGGGTAGGACAAAATATGTCATGCAAGTTCTTTTCCATAAGCACGTATGACTATATTTGGAATACATGCCTACATTACATTGATGAATTGGAGCTAGTTCTGTGTCACCCTATGTTATAACTGTTGCATGAGGAATCACATCCGACATAATTATCCATCACCGATCCATTGCCTATGAGCTTTTCACATATTGATCCTTGCTTCATTACTTTTCCGTTGCCACTGTTACAATCACTACAAAACCAATGCTGTCACTTTTGCCACTGTTACCGTTACTTCCATATTACTTTGCTACTAAATACTTTGTTGCAGATATTAAGTCTTTCAGGTGCGTTTGAATTGTCAAATCAACTATTAATACTTTAGAATATTCTTTGGCTCCCCTTGTGTCGAATCAATAAATTTGGATTGAATAACCTACCCTCAAAAACTGTTGCGATCCCCTATACTTGTGGGTTATCAAGCTAGCTGACCTAAACAGTACTCTAACAAATTAATGACCGGCGCTCTTAATTAAACAAAACAAAGAGTACTACCGCGGCTGGTGCTCGTCGATCTCCTCCACCGCCTCCATGTCCATCTCGCGCCCGACGGTCTACTGGGGAAGGGGCTCCATGGCATCAATTGCACCATACTAGGTAAGCATCTCACCATCCGTGTCCACCATATCTTTGGAATAGGCCGCCACCATCTGGGCGTGGGCGGCCGCGATCTCGGCTCTGGCAGGCTCCGTCGTGGCAAGGTATGCCGCGCAGGAATGGACGGCTGCTTAAACTCTCTCGGCGATTGCCAGCTCTTCGACCGTGGGTTGCCGACCATTGTCGGAGAAGCTTCATTCAATTTGCGCGGTGACCGCCACGAGCTGGGCATGGACGGCCTCAACATGGTAGTGGGTGGCCTCCATCAGGGCTAAGGCCGCCGCTGCGGAATGAACAACTGTTGTGCCTCTCTCGCCAGTTGCTATCCCCAAGGCAGATGTTGTTGCCGCCGCCTGAGAAGCAACAGCAGTCGTTTAGGCTGCCTTGGCCACCCGGACGCAGACTGCGGTCGCCCTCACGGAGCTTGTTAGCACACGCCTGGCGGCTGCGGCCGCGCTCTCACCAGAGTGGGCCGCCGAAGTTGCCCTTACGACATGGGTCCATGTCCCCATCTTTCACCGGCGACGAATGAACAATGGAATGATATTTGGGGAGTGAGCTAGTGTGCTTGACATGCCGGCTGTGGACTGTAGTCGACACACCTTCTCTCATAAGCCATAGGCGTTCTATACACCGACGGTGCTCCAAGATATTTTGTGCTGCATCTCACATGGTAGGTGATAATAAACTGTGTGTGATCTACTTGATTTATCATCTTGATTTGAATTATGTAATGGGGTCACAGCTACAAAGGATGGTGTTCCAATTGTTAGAACTTTTATCTGCAGTGAACATGCAACTATAGGTGTGTCGTCAAAAAAATTGGAATTATTCAGGGTTCATTTAGACATTTTTATATATTAACTTGGTTTTGTAGGCATTTCAGGTGCATAATTCTAATTTCAACTACAAGCACATGCTCCAGTGCATATAAACGGGTTCAAAAATCAAATATGTGTGCTTGGTTGCATGCTTAGGTCCCATGCAAGAAATAGGAATGAATGTCACACACCTTGCCACCGTCACTCAGCCGCAAACATTGAGATACCTAGTTTTTAAATTCTAGTAAATCCAAAACTTGTTTGAAATTCATGAAACTTGGCATGCTAGCATGGAGCGGAATCAACATGCCGTGGTAAAAAATTTGTCCCATTTGGGGCAGGTTTAGAGCTTATGACAAACCAGAGCTTCTCACAACAAGCGTGATGGTTTTAGTAGGGAACGTGCCACCTTTGGGGACGAAACAATATATGTTGCCTCTTATTGCTTTCAAAAAATTTAGAGTGTCAACATAGAACAACAGGAGTGTTGTGTTCAATTTCGGAATTTTTTGGGCTTCGTTTGGACATTTTTATACAATAACTGGGTTTTCCAGGCACATGCTCCTGTGCATATAAACTGGTTGAAAAATCAAGTATGTGTCCTTGGTTGCATACTTAGGTCCCATGCAAGAAATGGGAATGAATGTCACACACCCTGCCACCGTCACTCGGCCGCAAACATTGAGATACCTGGTTTTTAAATTCTAGTAAATTCAAAACTCGTTTGAAATTCATGAAACTTGGCATGCTATCATGGAGCGGCATTAACATGTCGTGGTAAAAGAGTTATCCCATTTGGAGCAGGTTTGGTTATAAGCTTCTCACGAACCAGAGCTTCTCACAACAAGCGTGATGGTTTCAGTAGGGAACGTGCCACCTTTGGGGATGAAACGATATCCGTTGCCCCTTATTGCTTTCAAAAAATTTAGAGTGTCAACATAGAACAACAGGAGTGTTGTGTTCAATTTTGGATTTTTTTCGGGGTTCGTTTGTAGATTTTTATATATTAACTGGGTTTTCTAGGCATTTTGTGCGCATAATTCAAATTTGAACTGCGTGCACATGCTCCAGTGCATATAAACTAGTTGAAAACTCAAATATGTGTCCTTGGTTGCATTCTTAGGTCCCGTGCAAGAAATGGGAATGAATTTCAAACACCCTGCCACCGTCACTCGGCCGCAAACATTGAGATACCTGGTTTTTAAATTCTAGTAAATCCAAAACTCGTCTGAAATTCATGAAACTTGGCATGCTATCATGGAGCGGCATCAACATGCCGTGGTGAAAAAAATTCCCATTTGGGGCAGGTTTGGGTATAAGCTTCTCACAAACCAGAGCTTCTCACAACAAGCGTGAGGGTTTCGGTAGGGAACGTGCCACCTTTGGGGATGAAACAATATTCGTTGCTTCTTATTGCTTTCTAAAAAATTCGAGTGTCAACATAGAACAGTAAGAGTGTTGTGTTCAATTTTGGAATTTTCCGGGGTTCGTTTGGACATTTTTATACATTAACTGGGTTTTCCAGGCATTTTATGTGCATAATTCAAATTTGAACTACATGTGCATTCTCCAGTGCATATAAATTGGTTGAACTATCAAATCTGTGTCCTTGGGTCCATGCTTGGGTCCCGTGCAAGAAATGGGAATTAATTTCAAACACCAGGGCACCGTTGATAGTCGGCAAAACATCGAGATTCCTGGTTTTTAAATTCTAGTAAATCAAAAACTCGTCTAAAATTCATGAAACTTGGCATGCTATCATGGAGCAACATCAACATGTCGTGGTAAAAAATTTGTCCCATTTGGGGCAGGTTTGGGTATATGCTTCTCACAAACTGGAGCTTCTCACAACAAGCATGATGGTTTTCGCTAGGGAACGTCCTGTGACGGCCGGATCATTAAGCTACAGTAACCCTCTACTAATGGTGCCATGTCACCATGATTAATGTGGTTAATCTCACGTTAGTTAAAAACCGACCCAAAATTCAAATTTAAATAAAGTCAAACAATAAAGTTTTCAAACATTAAAACTAAAATGTTCTATATGTGCCAAATAATTCATAAGTAAATATGGTGAAGAAACCACACTTGTATAAAATGTGTAAATACTAAAAAATGAATAAAATACTAGCAAAAATAATTAGTTAAATGATTATAAAATAATAAACAATTACAAACTATTTTATATTAGGTGCCAAGATAATTGTGGTAGTGGCATAAGTATTAATAATATATTAGGTACGACTTGGGTATTTCATAAAAATAAAATTTAATAAAACAAAGGAATTGAAATAAAAGAAAATAGAATACAGTAACTAAATTAAAAAAGGAAAAAGAGGAAAGGCCCCGTGGCCAACTGGGCCAGACGGCCCAGCTGGCCGACCCACCTGGCCCAACCCCTCCCCCTTAACCCCACTCCCTCCTAAAACCCTAACCGGCCGCCCCAGTCCCCCCACTTCCCCTCATTCGCCCCCCAGCCATGCCCCTGTCGCCTTTCCCCGATCGGATCAGGGCAGCGCCCCGCTGGTCACCTCACCCAAGCCGCCGCGCCAGACCTTCCCCTCCTCGCCGACCGTCCTCGACCTCCTCGTCGTGCACCTCTCCCCCGCTCCTCCTCTCTTC
>NC_041386.1:218213109-218219686 GCF_002162155.2 Triticum dicoccoides | reverse complement strand
TCGCACGCGCTGCGCCCGCCTCCGCCTCGACCCGCTCGCGACCGCGCCGCTCCCGCATGTCCTCGTGTGGCCACGCCCTCGTCGCTGCTCTTGCGCGGTCGCCGCTGCTCGCCTCTGGCGTCCGCTGCCGCGCCCCGCCAGCGCCCGGCTCGGCCCGGCCCCGCGCTCACCGCCCCTGCCCGATGCCATCGCCGCCATCTTACTTCGGCGGCCCCGCGCTCACCCGCATGTGCCCCACGCTGGCCAAGTCGCGCCCCTGCTTCGGGCCCAGGGCCGCTCCCCTGGCCGCCCCTTGCCCCTCACTGGCGCAACTTCGGCCGACTGGCGTTGCCTCGCGGCCATGCTGCCATCCGCCGAGGCCACTGGCCACCGGCGCGCCGATGCTCGGGTCCAGCGCCCATGGGGCTCCGTTCACCCACCGCGGGCGTCCGCACCCGTTTCACCCGGTTGGCCCCGGGCCTATGATAGCCGGGGCCCAGCCCAGAACGTTTGTTAAAAAAATGGAATGAAAATAATAATAATAATAATTAATTAATTAAAGAGTTAATTAACTTAATTAATTTTGATTAATTAAACTAATCAATTAACTAAACTAATTAAATAGTTAGTTAAATTAATTAATCAAGCAATGATAGTGGGGCCCACCCCTAATTAATCCGGGTTAGGTTAATTATAAATGGTTAATTAAATTGTGTCACTGACCAGTGGGACCCATTGGTCAGGTTGACCAGTCAACCCTGTTGACCGCTGACGTCATGTTGATGTCAGCATGCACTGTTCTGGATAATGTTGATTTAAATAATTAAATAAATCCTAAAAATAATATAAATCTTTTAAAATTAATATAAAATAAACCGTAGCTCGGATGGAAAAACTTTGTACATAAAAGTTGCTCAGAACGACAAGACGAATCCGAATACACAGCCCGTTCGTTCGCCACGCATCCCTAACATAGCAAACACGCAACTTTTCCCCTCCGATTCATCTGTCCGGAAACACGAAACACCCGGGGATAATTTCCCGGATGTCCCCCCCTTCACCGGTACCATCTCATACCGTGTTAGGGCACCCCTAGCTCCGCTACTTGTCATGTCATGCATCGCTATGCATTTGTTTGCGTTATACTCATTGTTTCTTCCCCCTCTTCTCTCCGATAGACTACGAGACCGACGCCGCTGCTACCCAGTACGTCTACGGTGTTGACGACCCCTCTCTCTTGCCAGAGCTAACAGGCAAGCCCCCCCCCCTTGATCACCAGATATCGCCTATTCTTCTCTCTACTACTTGCATTAGAGTAGTGCAGCATGTTACTGCTTTCCATTAATCCTATTCTGATGCATAGCCTGTCCTTGCTACTACTGTTGTTACCTTTACCTACTATCCTAATGCTTAGTATAGGCTGCTAGTGTTCCATCAGTGGCCCTACACTCTTGTCCATCTGCCATGCTATACTACTAGGCCGTGATCACTTCGGGAGGTGATCACGGGCATATGCTATATACTTTATACTGTTACATTACTTATGATACTGTTCGGAGTTGGGGCTGAAGGGGCAGGTGGCTTCATCCCGGTAGAGGTGGGCCTGGGTTCCTGACGGCCCCCGACTGTTACTTTGTGGCGGAGCGACAGGGCAGGTTGAGACCACCTAGGAGAGAGGTGGGCCTAGCCCTGGTCGGCATTGCAGATACTTAACACACTTAACGAGATCTTGGTATTTGATCTGAGTTTGGCTACTGGCCTATACGCACTAACCAACTATGCGGGAACAGTTATGGGCACTCAACATCGTGGTATCAGCCGAAGCCTTCGTGACATCAGCGACTGAGCGGCGCGCGCCGGGTTGGACTGGAACGCCTGCTCTTGTATAAGGGAGGCTAGGTCTGCTCACCGGCCGCGTACGCAACATGCAGGTGTGCAATGGGCGATGGGCCCAGACCCCTGCACCATAGGATTTAGACCGGCATGCTGACCTCTCTGTTGTGCCTAGGATAGGGCTGCGACATGTTGATCTTCCGAGGCCGGGCATGACCCAGGAAAGTGTGTCCGGACAAAGGGGATCGAGCATTTTGGGAAATGTGGTGCACCCCTGCAGGGAAGTTTATCTATTCGAATAGCCGTGATCTTCGATAACAGGACGACTTGGAGTTGTACCTTGACCTTATGACAACTAGAACCAGATACTTAATAAAATATACCCTTCCAAGTGCCAGATACCACTGGTGATCACTCTCTCACAGGGCGACGAGGGGAGGATCATCGGTTAGGATTATGCTACACGATGCTACTTGGTGAACTTACCTTCTACTCTCTTCTTCTGCTGCAAGATGGAGGTTACGAGAAGCGTAGTCTTCGATAGGACTAGCTACCCCCTCTTATTCCAGCATTCTGCAGTTCAGTCCACAAATGATACCCTTATTTCATTTGATACCAATGCATACATATGTAGCGTAGCTCCTTGGTTGCGAGTAATTTGGATGAGTACTCATGGTTGCTTTGCTCCCTCTTTTCCCCCTTTCTATACCCGATAGCTCCAACCAGATGATGGAGCCCAGGAGCCAGACGCCACCGTCAATGATGACTCCTACTACGCTGGAGGTGCCTACTACTACGTGCAGCCCGCTGACGACGACCAGGAGTAGTTTAGGAGGATCCCAGGCAGGAGGCCTACGCCTCTTTCAATTTGTATCCCAATTTGTGCTAGCCTTCTTAAGGCAAACTTTCTTGACTTATGTCTATACTCAAATATTGTTGCTTCCGCTGACTCGTCTATGATCGAGCTCTTGTATTCGAGCCCTCGAGGCCCCTGGCTTGTAATATGATGCTTGTATGACTTATTTTATTTGTAGAGTTGTGTTGTGATATCTTCCCGTGAGTCCCTGATTTTAACCGTGCACGTTTGCGCGTATGATTAGTGTACGGTCAAAACAGGGGCGTCACACGTCCCACCTTTGGGGACAAAACGATATCCATTGCCTCTTATTGCTTTCAAATCTTTTCTCATGTCAACATAGAACAACAGGAGTTTCAAACACTTTGTGATTTTTCGGGGTTCGTTTGGACATTTTTATGCATTAACTGAGTTTTCAATGCATTTATGTGCATAATTAAAATTTGAACTACATGCACATGCTCTATTGCATATAAATTGGTTGAAAAATCAAATCTGGGTCCTTGGGTGCATGCTTAGGTCCCATGCAAGAAATGGGAATGAATTTCAAACACTAGTGCACCGTTGATTGCCGGCCAAACATTGAGATGCCTGGTTTTTAAATTCTAGTAAATCAAAAACTCGTCTGAAATTCATGAAACTTGGCATGCTATCATGGAGCGGCATCAACATGCGTTGGTAAAAACAAATTCCCATTTGGGGCAGGTTTGGGTATATGTTTCTCACAAACTAGAGCCTCTCATGACAAGCATGATGGTTTTCGGTAGGGAACGTCCCACCTTTGGGGACGAAACAATATCCATTGCCTCTTATTGCTTTCAAATTTTTTCTCTTGTCAATATAGAACAACAGGAGTGTTGTGTGAATTTTTGTGATTTTTCGGGGTTTACTTGGACATTTTTATGCATTAACTGAGTTTTCAATGCATTTATGTGCATAATTAAAATTTGAACTACATGCACATGCTCTAGTGCATATAAATTGGTTGAAAAAATCAAATTTGTGTCCTTGGGTGCATGCTTAGGTCCCGTGCAAGAAATGGGAATGAATTTCAAACACGAGGGCACCGTTGATTGCCGGCAAAACATTGAGATGCCTGGTTTTTAAATTCTAGTAAATCCAAAACTCGTCTGAAATTCATGAAACTTGGCATGCTATCATGTAATGGGACAAACATGTTGTGGTATTTTTTGTGTCCATTTTGAGAGAAGGCGCACTCGAATAATGACAGCCAACAAAGGCATTTTGAAAAAATACCTGCCACTTTAATATCTCAAACGTTTGTATAATTCAAACTGTGTTCATTCTGTCAACCATTCACGTGACATCACGTCTATTGGTTTTAATGGCTGTAGGAGGTGTCATGCGGAAAACTTCTTGACCTTGACTGAATGGGAGGCGTGCAAGAGCGTCTGGTGTGCAGGCTGACCGAGAGGCATGCAAGCTGTCCTCGAGTGCGCAGGCTCACCGGGAAGCATGCGAGCTGTACGCTGCGCAGGCTCACTGGGAAGCGAGCCCTTTGACTTCCATGGCCGCCCGCCTTGCTCGCATCCTCTCCATTAATGGCGCCCAAGCCGCAGTTTAATTCGCTTTTTAAATATAAAACACTCATCGCAAACGTTTTAGTTAGAACACCCATATGCCGACGGCTTCCCCAAGAAGCCAAGAGAAAATGTGTAGAGCAGGATTTCTGCAGCTCTTGATCGCAAACGTTTTAGATAGAACACCCGTTTGCAAAGTGAGAGCAGCGCAGGATTTGTGCATCCCTTCAACGCAAACGGTTGTTTTTGATGACCCGTGTGCAACCACGCAGAAACAACTTGGTAAGATTTGCATTTGTCATATTAGGTATGTTGCCATTTGTCAAACTAGAAAGATTTACATTTGTTGATCTAGTAACGTTGTCATTTGTCAATCCTTGTAACACTGCGATTTGTCAAAATATGCAGCTAGAAATCATTAGCACTGTCTAATTTTTGCAACTAAAATTCAGTAATTAAGCATAGATTCCATTCATAGATTAAGCAATCATTCTTAATTTATACAAATAGTTCAACTCGACAGCTAAACCGACCAAACTTCTCCCCAATTGTTGCCAACCATGTACTGAAATAGCTAGTTCAACTATATATATACTAGCTAATTTTAAGTACGTTGTACAGTTTGACCACACATCTACAGTCAGATGAACTGAACAAAATAGTCCCTAAATACTACTACTACCATGGAGGGGCTTTGTGCTATTTTCGGCAGCCTCTTCTCTGCCGAGTGCGCTCACCCGCTCAGTAAGAGGTAGATGAGGAGGAGCCTACCGACGAGTTGGGCAAATGCAATATGGTGCCTGCCCTTGCTGCACGTTCAGCGATGCTCACAACCTCGAACGGCCACTGCCGCTCCAAACGATCCCTCTCGAAGCGGCCGGACTGCTCGTAGATCTCCTAATTCCTCGCCTTTGCGTCGGCGTGTGTTGCGGCCACGGATGTGGTAAGGCTCTTTGCATGCTCGACGAGGCGCTCCTCCTCCCGTAGGAACTCGATGTAGCGCGCAAGGTCGCTGATGCACGTGCGGGCCTACACCTCTGCCCCCCGCCTTCGGGCGGCAGCAGCAGAGCGGGTGATAATCCCGACGGTCGATGGTGGGCTGGCGGCCACGGCGGTCCACCATGGGGTGGCGGTCACGACCACCACCTCCCACCTTCGAGCCATGGTGGTGGAGCGGGTGATGGCCACGGTGGCTGGCAATGGGGTGGCGGCCAAGACGGCCACCAACCGCCTTCGGGCTGTGGCGGCGGAGCGGGAGATGGCCTTGGCTTTCAACGGTGGTGTGGCGGCAACGGCAGCCGGCAATAGCTGCCCACGAGCAGCAGCGACAGAGCGTGCGGTGCGTGTTCTGTGCACACCCAACAGGAATGCCACGCGCACTACACTACGCCGGGTACTGCGCCGCCGCCTCGGTGTAGCCTCCCAACTGGAGCTGTCCTTTGATGATGGCGGAGTGGTTAAGCGACGACGATGGACCGGTGCCATTGGCGATTGTGGGAGAAGCAGACAAGATAAGCTACAGGGAGGGAGGGGAAAATGCGATGCAGGACTCGCCGACCGTGAGGGTTTTTATAGCAGGTCGATAAGCATTGTGATTTTGGTTGATTTCACCGAGTCGGGCAGGAATCTTGTGCGGGAACCTGCGAGGTTGCGCGGGAACGGGCTCACTGACGATTCATTGGCGCCACCGTTTGGCCAAAAGAATGCCCCTGCTCGCTGCGCAAGCTTGCTCTGTAAGCCGTCTACAACAGCGGGCTGACAAGACGTGCGAGAGCAAGACGAGTGGACACGTACACATACAGTTAATAATTTTTTTTGATTTAATTACCTACTATACCCCCGTCCTGGTTTATAAGTAGGATTTAACTAATAAAATACGAATGCATGTCGCCAAAGATTATATCGTTGGAGTCATATTTGAACATACTTTCCAGCTATGCAATTTTTCTAACATGCATTAACACTTTTTTGGTTAAATTTAAGATTATATACTAGCAAGTGTTTACCCGCAACACACACGGCTTATTCCATCACAAACAGCTCGGATGGATCAACTGTATGCCACATATCGCACACGCAACTCTAATCTAATTTGTGTTTGATGTCTTCGACATTGCTCGCACAGTCCGTCTTATTTGCCACGTAGCACTATGTCGTCCTCTGCTCGCTGTTAGGCGCCGCGGCACACTCTGTCGCGTCCATTGGCGCCCTCTGCTCGCGTCCGTCGGCGCGCTCGACTTGTGGACAGATTTTCCTTGTGCGCTCAACTGTGATATGCACATATATATATATATATATATATATATATATATATATATATATATATATATATATATATATATATATATATATATATATATATATATAT
>NC_041386.1:218182462-218212600 GCF_002162155.2 Triticum dicoccoides | reverse complement strand
TTGCTAGCCATTGAGGCGGCCGCAGAGTGGTCTTCTCGCGTCCCTCCGTGCGTG
This sequence comes from Triticum dicoccoides, assembly GCF_002162155.2. Classification (NCBI taxonomy): domain Eukaryota; kingdom Viridiplantae; phylum Streptophyta; class Magnoliopsida; order Poales; family Poaceae; genus Triticum; species Triticum dicoccoides. The sequence goes on along the minus strand of NC_041386.1, from coordinate 218,212,546 downwards.
CTCTGCCAGTGGTTGGGCATGCACATGATCACGTCGGGGGGGCATATGCATGCGGTTGCGCCGCGCGTGTTGCCACGCGATGTAGTTACATGCGGCACGATGGAGTTACATGCCGCAAATTAGAACTACCATCAGGGCCTGCCGATATTCCTGGGCGTTCGGCTTCCCCTTTAATTCCTGCGGCCATTATAACCTTAGTGTCTTCAACCTTTCGATCGCGCCCCACAACACAACAAGCACACCCACAATGACACATAGAGAGGGGATGTCCAGCGGCGCTCCAATGGAGTTCGACGAGCATAGAGTGGAGACCCACGCGAGGGAGATGGATCTCTCGGTGTTGTACACCATCGACCCGGCTGTGGTGGATGACTACATCAACAGTGTTGAGCAGTTGCTTGCTAGAGACAAGTACAAGGTGGTCGGCATCGACCTCCAGTACACCGCCGGTCGTCCCGGCATGGATAAGAAGGTTGCCATAGCCCAATTGTGTGTGTGCCATCATGTCCTCATCTACCACTACTGCATGGCCACAGAGCCTTGCGACCATTTCAACAGGTTTGTCAATAGCACCGACTACAAGTTCGCCACGGTGGAAACCAAAGACGATGTAAATGCGCTCAGTTTTATGGGATTGGCCTGCAAGAACCTTCATCTGGGGCAGCATGAAGGACTCCCTCATCGAACTCGCCTCGGCCATCATCGAGCCCTACTACAAAAAGATGAAGCAGGATGCCCAAAGAACAAGCCCCTATCCTGGCACAGGGCCTAGATGCGGCAACTGGATGAATCTCACCTCAGGTTCACGGCCAAGAGCGTGTACACATGCTATGAGATGCACAGGCGGGTCGTTGACATGAGGAAGTGCCTTGTTACCCAAATCGACGAGCTCAGATCGAGGCACAAGCACAGCAAGCGTCACAAGAAGTAGATGATGATCAGATGATCGTTTATGCTAGTTAATCATGCATGTAATATATAGTTTACTTTATTGGTGTGTGGAAATGGCATGTGTGTAGTAGCCACCTATGTAATAATGCATGTAATAGTTTACTTTGGTGTGTGCAAATGCCATGGTTGTAGTAGCCACATATGTAAGTGGATGTTTAATTTGGTTATGCAAGCATGTCCTTATAAGTGTGTGTGTGTGTGTGTGTGTCTATATATATATATATATATATATATATATATATATATATATATATATATATATATGTTGTTGTTCTGTATGCAATCCCATCGCACAACAACACACATGTCTTATTAGCAGCAACAGTCTGTGTTATTATCGGTATTCACACACATTTCTGATTCCAGACCTGTTTGCCGCGTATCACACACATCTTGTTCATTTGAATCGTTTTTGTTCTCATTTCTCAACGCAAACAGTTCATTCGAGTGAACCGCATGCCGTATATCGCACAAACCTTTGATATGGATGACCGTTTCCATTGTGTTGCCTAATCACAAATAGTTCATCCGAGTGAAGCATATGCTGTAGATCGCACACACCTTCATCTGGCTGCCTGTTTATTTTGTTCCTCCTCATCACAAACAGTTAATTGAGATGAACCATATTCCCTCCATCACACACACAACTAAAATTTGAACCATGTTTGATGCATCCTCCATCGAAAACATTTTGCACCTTTTTGACGGTTTTTTACACCACCGTTTGCGATTATTACATCTCACACTGTTTCGTCGAAGGGTCTTTGATCATAGTGTTATGTTAGCAGCATCCTGCAGTAGTGGGAGCACACTCCCGTTGGTGGTATGTCCTAGATTCTGGAGTATTGGTAGTCTGAGGAAAGATGTAATGAAGCACAGAGAACATGGGGTGTTGTACACCCAGCCTCGATGTTGATCTTCAAATATTTGCGTGTGACATGGGGCTCGGGTGCTCGCTCTGAAATTTTTAATGCAACTCCGATACCTTCTGGGATGATTACTGAAGATAAGGACATGGATGTTGATCAGCATAAAACTGTTGTTGTGGCTAACTTGGAAGGAGGAAGGAAAGGAGCTATGTCGGGGACTGATGCAAATCCATGTGAGGTTCTACCAGTTAATGGTAAGGGCCAGCTTCTGTTGACTACACCTGAATTTAATGTTCCACCAAGTCCTTCGACCAAACAGGAACCAAAAGGGTTAGAACTGAGTGTGGAAACAACAAAACAAGCTTTCACATCATCGGCGGGACAAATGAATATCCTTATTTGGAACTGCCAGGGTGGGGGAACTCCCAGACAGTTCAAGACTTAAGTGCTTTCGTACAAGCACATTCCCACATGCTGGTTTTTTATGTCAAACGAGACAATCCAAAGTTAAGATGAAGAGATATAGATCAAGACTTGGACTTAAGAGTTTTGAGGTGGTCTAGCACTTTTTTGGCATGAATCTTTCACTGGCGATATCTTGCTTGCAATTGATCGATGTATAGATGTGACAATTTCAGCTCGTGCTGATGACCCGAAGTGGTGCTTTACTAGAGTTTATGGGGAACCCCGGGTGGAGGATAGACACTTGATGTGGGCCTTGTTACAGAATATCTGTACACACTCAAACTTGCCATAGTTAGTTGTCGGCGACTTCAATGAATGCATGTGGAACTTCAAACATTTTTCTTTGACCCTAAGACCAGAAGGAGAAATTCAAGATTTCAAAGATGTTTTAGAGATTTTTGAACTTGTTGACTTGGGGTTTGCGGGCGTCCCATATACCTATGATAACATGTGAGCTACAAATGGAAATGTTCGGGTAAGACTGGACCGAGTGGTTGCCTGATCTCTTGGGAGGAATATTTTTGAGAATGTGTGTGTTCGCCACCTTGCTTCACCATGTTCTGACCATGTTCCGGTGCTTGTTGTTTGTGAGCCTTGTGTGGATCAGCGAACAAGACCAAGACTGGGACAATATGAAATCATGTGGGAGAGGGAGCCATACCTACAGGAATTGATTGGTAAAGCATGGTCTGGAGCTGGAACAAAGAGATCTCTGGGTGATGTACATGCTGCACTTCCTGGAACTATGAAGCGACTATGTTCCTGGAGTAAAGAGGTGTTCAGTAATGTAAATGAACAAATTGAGAAATCTTGTACTCAACTAGAAGAGCTAATGTCTATGAACATTGATTGTCAATAAATTCGCAAGTTGACGGATAAAATGAATGAGCTATTGTACAAGGAGGAATTGATGTGGCTCCAGCGATCATGAAACTATTGGCTGAAAGATGGTGACCGAAACAAACAAAAAAATCATGCAAAGGCAGTGTGGAGGGCGCGGAAAAACAAAATAAGGAAGATTCAAGATCAGAATGGTAATACTTTTACTGTGAAGAGAGATACGGAAAATGTTGCAACCAGGTATTTTGAGAGTATATTCATGCCTGACCAGCACCTTGACCCGACACCCATTGTAGATCTTGTCACTCCTTTGGTGGGGGATTTGGAAAATGAGGCTCTTTGTGCTGGATTCACAGACAAAGAGATTGTTGATGTCATGTTCTAGATAGGACCCTTAAAGGCCCTGGACCCGGATGGCTTTCCAGTTCGCTTATTTCAGTGCAACTGGGCCACTATAAAAGATGATATGATCGCAGCAGTGAAAGAGTTCTTCATAACTAGAATTGTGCTTCCGAAGGTAAATGATACTATCATCACTAGTGCGCTTCGGTCCTAAACAAACGGTTTTTAACCCCTTTCCGCGAAGGCATATGGAACCGTCTCCAAGTGAGTGTGGGCGACAGGGGGGGTCCTTCCCACACGACCCACAAACCGTCGGGGATAGGGCCCCTACAATACTCCTACTCGTTTTTGCTCGCATTGCCATCACAGTCGGTATTCTGTGGTGCTACATTTATGATGCACAGCCCATCACAAACGGTTCACTATTATAGAACGTGTATGATATGCAGCCCATGACAAATGGTTCACTATTATAGAACATGTATGATGCGTGGCCCATCACAAATGGTTCACCGTTAAGAAGATTAGCTAATCGTCGTACGAGTGTCGGACAGGATTACGAAACATCGTACCGTCATAACATCGTCGTACACGACAACTATCGCACACGCTATTCTGTGGTGCAACGTTTATGATGCATACTTCATCAGAAATAGTTCATGGTTGCGAATCGTGTATGATAAGGCAACTAACACAAACATTTAGTTTTCCCGCACCATTTGTGATATTGTCTAACATCGCACACGCTTTGCAAACAGCAACTGTGTGCATGCTTGCACAAGTTTCCTCTCTGTGAACCGTCTCAGATTATGGTGCATATCGCAAACGTTTGTGTTTTACCAACCGTGTGTGCTATAACAACCTGGAGAGCGTAATTTCACCCTAATTTAATTGTTTCTTTTCCAAATTGTACTGGATATGGATTTGAATTTGAATGTATACTACATCTTTATTCATATCCATCAGGTTCAAACAACCAATGCATTATTCGATTCATAGGTATATATGTTCAAGAATTACATAAGAACCAAATAAAGAATGATGAACCATAGTTGTATACTTGTACTATTAAAGAAAGAGGCAAAATATATTCTGGTTGCTCAACAAGGTGAAGCAGAATGCCCATATTGTGCCCTCCTCCATGCAGAAGGCACGCACGACTCTAGTCCAACCCCTTGTGATGGCCAACCGCCCATCCTTCATGGTCTTCATGAAAACATCTAGATAATCATCGTGTTCTGGTACAAATTCTTTAACCTTTGCATGCCCACCAATCATGTTGTTTGAGAGGTAATCTTGAGTAAATTGCTTTGGCAACCACTGCAAAGGAATAAGATCTCAGACATTGTCATCTAACACAACTCATTATGGGCAGTAAAAAGAAGGCTGCAGAGTTCTTACTTACCATCCTACAGTTTGCTGTTGTCTTGGATAAAGTGTAACAAATAGTTTAATTGCCATCTTTGGACCCTTTTTACTAACAATCTTTATCAGCTTCCTCATGTGATGCTGGTTCATTGATATCTCATTGCCCCATACGTAGAAAGGGTCGAAACACGGATCTTTACCAATGAAATATGTACCTAAAAGCACCAAGTTAATATTAGAAGCTAAACAGCAATGGCACAATGATGTAGTACAACACTCTTTTATAATATGTCTATATACATCCGTATGTGGTAGTCCATTTGAAATCTCTAAAAAGACAAATATTGAGGAACGGAGGGAGTATCTTATAACATCCAATATACGCACATATTAGATGAATTAACATCTTATATTATGGGCCGTAAGGTGTTTAGTTCATTATTAAAAATTATCTGCTGCTGTATCCATGGGTTAGAGTTAGTTTGAGCTAGTTTGGGCTCAAATAGCCCTAAAGTATATCTAAACATGAGGGCTAGTTTGAGCTAGTTGCATCTATAACCCACCCAAAAAACTAGTATCCAACCCAAGAGGTGCTAATTGGAGCTAGTTCTCCTAGTGCATTTATTGTCAATCTAACCTTGCCATCCAAACAACTCTTTGGATGGAGTTAGTTCAGGTTTAGTAATGAGCTAGAAACTAACTCTAACCTCTAGCTAAGTTGAGTTTCCAAACAAGGTTGTGTTGTTGCTATTGCTGCTGCTGCTCTTCTACTTATATCTAGACATGATTAGAATATTAATGTAGCACTCTTCCTTGTTGCTATGTAGCCTAGGATTGCATATTTAGACATTAAGTACAGTGCATGTTGCTATGTAGCCTCGGATATATTACATATGGCGCTAGTTAACCTAAGGAAAAATGGGCTGTAGATATATTCAGTTAAAAGTCTGATTCACCGATTAGTCCCTTATCAGCCACCAGCCTATATGGTACCAGCTACGGACATCCTGAACAGTGAGCTGATACGTCTCCAACGTATCTATAATTTTTGTTTGTTCCATGCTATTATATTATCAACCTTGGATGTTTTATATGCATTTATATGCTATTTTATATGATTTTTGGGACTAACCTATTAACCTAGAGCCCAGTGCCAGTCCCAGTTTCTGTTTTTTCTTGTTCTTTAGTATCGCAGAAAAGGAAAATCAAACGAAGTCCAATTGACCTGAAACTTCACGGAACTTATTTTTGGACTAGAAGAAGGCCATGGAGTAGAAGAGTTGGGCCACAAGAGTCCCGGGCTGCCCTCAAGGGTGGGGGGTGCGCCCAACCCCTAGGCGCGCCTCCCTACCTCGTGGACAGCCCGGAGACCCCCCTGACATGTTCTCGATGCCAAAACCTCTTATATATACTCAAACTTCCAGAAAGAAACCTAGATCGGGAGTTTCGCCGCCGCAAGCCTCTGTAGCCACTGAAAACCAATCTAGACCCATTCTAGCACCCTGCCGGAGGGGGGGATCCCTCTCCGATGGCCATCTTCATCATCCTGGCGCTCTCCATGACGAGGAGGGAGTAGTTCACCCTCGGGGTTGAGGGTATGTACCAGTAGCTATGTGTTTGATCTCTCTCTCTCTCTCGTGTTCTTGATTCGCACGATCTTGATGTATCGCGAGCTTTGCTATTATAGTTGGATCTTATGATGCTTCTCCCCCTCTACTCTCTTGTAATGGATTGAGTTTTCCCTTTGAATTTATCTTATTAGATTGAGTCTTTAAGGATTTCAGAACACTTGATGTATGTCTTGCATGTGCTTATCTGTGGTGACAATGGGATATTCATGTGATCCACTTGATGTATGTTTTGGTGATCAACATGCGAGTTCCTTGATCTCGTGAACTTATGCATTGGCGTTGGCACACGTTTTCGTCTTGACTCTCCAGTAGAAACTTTGGGGCACTCTTTGAAGTTATTTGTGTTGGTTGAATAGATGAATCTGAGATTGTGTGATGCATATCGTATAATCATACCCATGGATACTTGAGGTGACATTTGAGTATCTAGGTGACATTAGGGTTTTGGTTGATTTGTGTCTTAAGGTGTTATTCTAGTACGAACTCTAGGATAGATTGAACGGAAAGAATAGCTTCGTGTTATTTTACTACGGACTCTTGAATAGATCGATCAGAAAGGATAACTTTGAGGTGGTTTCGTACCCAACCATAATCTCTTCGTTTGTTCTCTGCTATTAGTGACTTTGGAGTGACTCTTTGTTGCATGTTGAGGGATAGTTATATGATCCAATTATGTTATTATTGTTGAGAGAACTTGCACTAGTGAAAGTATGAACCCTAGGCCTTGTTTCCTAGCATTACAATATTGTTTTCGCTCACTTTTACTACTTGCTACCTTGCTTTTTTATATTTTCAGATTACAAAAACCTATATCTACCATCCATATTGCACTTGTATCACCATCTCTTCGTCGAACTAGTGCACCTATACAATTTACCATTGTATTGGGTGTGTTGGGGACACAAGAGACTCTTTGTTATTTGGTCACAGGGTTGTTTGAGAGAGACCACCTTCATCCTACGCCTCCCACGGATTGATAAACCTTAGGTCATCCACTTGAGGGAAATTTTCTACTGTCCTACAAACCTCTGCACTTGGAGGCCCAACAACGTCTACAAGAAGAAGGTTGTGTAGTAGACATCAGGCTCTTTTCTGGCGCCGTTGCCGGGGAGGTTAGCGCTTGAAGGTATATCTTTAGATCTTGCAATCAAATCTTTTCGTTTCTAGTTTTATCACTAGTTTAGTCTACAAAATAAAATTACAAAAAATGGAACTAAGGGTACCTCATATGCTTCATATTTTTAATATCTTTCATGAAAATAAGGATTCTGATAATTGTGCCAAAATGCTAGAATAAGAATGCATTAAAATGTTTGGCGCTAAATCTTCAGATGATGAGCAAGACTGCAATGTTGTTAGTATGAAATCTTTGAATATCCATAGTACTAATGATGATTGCACTAGTCATGATGAAAATATCTCATATAAGCATGTCAATTTTTGTGGAGTGCATAGAGTTTGCAAGTACAAACCAAATAGGGAAGATAGATTTTGCAAGAGACATAAGTATTTAGAAACTAAATGGTTGCAAGAAAGACTAGATGTTTGTGCTGAAATTTTAAATTTTCTTAGCCATCATTGTGAAGTTTGCAATGAACGTGATCATTTAAATATCCAATGCAAATTGTTTCATGATCGAATCATGTCCAAAAATTGTGATGACTTGATTTCCCTTGCGCATTATAATGAACTTAGTTTGCTTCTAGGTTATGAAGAAATGAAACGTATAACTAAGGATATTCCAGAATTTTCCCTTGATAAAGTTCTTGATTTTGATCTAGAGGAAATTTATATGTATTGTGCGGTGAATTGCATTGAAAATCCTTACATTGCCAATTACATAAAGACAATAAAACAAATAGAAGATGAAGTGAATACTAACAAATGGGAAGAGACTTCCCGTTATCCTCGTATTATTTCTTATGATGAATCAAGTAACGAGGAGGAGCGTTTTATTCAACCAATCTCATTAATAAGGAGCTCCAAAAGGAGGATTGAACCCACACATGATGTAAAGAAGAGAAAGAAAAGATGGATATGCAAAGGTAAAAAGGTATCTATCCCAAATGATTTTGCTCCCATTACTCATTGTCATGATGATAATTGTTATACTATTGGTGCTATCCATACTATTAATGATGAAAGTGATTATGCTTATGATATGAGAAGGCCCATGATCGGGGATGGTATGTTTGATGAGAATGACATGTTTGAGAATTTATTTGCCGCAATTAATGTTTGTCCCGAGCTTGGGGATGCTACGTTTCATGAACATGATATATTTAACCTCCCAAGTTTTGATATGCAAATTTATTATGATGATAGCATGCCTCCTATTTATGATGATTATAGTGATGAAAGTGGGTTTGGAAGAGTGTCAATTTTAGGAAGTAATGATCCCACTATTTTTGAGGGTGTTGAATCTTATTGTGATAATTATAAAAGTGGATTTGGAGAGGTCATGACTTTATTTAGTAATGATTCCACTATCCTGGAAGAGGTTTCAATTGATTATGATGAGAACAAAGTTGCTACTTATGATGATTATTGTGATGACACTTATGCTATAAAAAGTAGTGATGATTATATTTATAGAACTTGTCATGATTATGATTACCCTCTTTCTGAACATTACTCTTTTAATGTGGAAACAATTTATAGTATTCGAGTTTCTTATGATGCTCCCACTATTCCGATTGAGAAGAATCTTGTTTATGTGGAGAGTAGTAAATTTTCTATGCTTGTATATCATGAAAAGAATGCTTTATGTGATGGTTATATTGTCGAATTCATTCATGATGCTACTGAAAATTATTATTAGGGAGGAACATATGCTTGTAGGAATTGCAATAATATCAAGTTTCCTCTCTATGTGCTTAAAGTTTTAAAGTTATGCTTGTTTTACCTTCCTATGCAAGTTGATTCTTGTTCCCATAAGTTGTTTGCTCACAAAATCCCTATGCATAGGAAGTGGGTTAGACTTAAATGTGCTAGTTATAGTCTTCATGATGCTCTCTTTATGTTTCAATTCTTATCTTTTGTGTAAGCATCATTGAAATCATCATGCCTAGCTAGGGGCGTTAAACGTTAGCGCTTGTTGGGAGGCAACCCAATTTTATTTTTGTTCCTCTCTTTTTGTTCCTGTTTAGTAATAAATAATTTATCTGGACTCTGTTTAGATGTGGTTTTATGTTTTAATTTGTGTTTGTGCCAAGTAGAACCTTTGGGAAGACTTGGGCGAAGTCTTTGCGATCTTGCTGTAAAAACAGAAACTTTAGCGCTCACGAGATTAGCTGCCATTTTTTACTGGAAAGTGCGGTTAGGTTGATTCTTTTTTCATATGATTAATCGACAAATTACCACGTCCACAAATTTATTTAAGAATATTTGGGGTTACATAAGTATATGTTTTATTCAGATTACTACAGACTGTTCTGTTTTTGACAGATTCTGTTTTCATTGTGTTGTTTGCTTATTTTGATGAATCTATGAGTAGTATCGGTGGGTATGAACCATAGATAAGTTGGAATACAGTAGATATTACACCAATATGAATTTATAATGAGTTCACAACAGTACCAAAAGTGGTGATTTATTTTCTTATACTAACAGAGCTTACGAGTTTTCTGTTAAGTTTTGTGTTATGAAGTTTTCAAGTTTTGGGTAAAGATTCGATGGCCTATGGAATAAGGAGTGGCAAGCGCCTAAGCTTGGGGATTCCCAAGGCACCCCAAGGTAATATTCAAGTATAACCAAGAGCCTAAGCTTGGGGATGCCCCGGATGGCATCCCCTCTTTCGTCTTTGTTCATCGGTAACTTTACTTGGAGCTATATTTTTATTCACCACATGATATGTGTTTTGCTTGGAGCATCATTTTATTTTTATTTTTTGCTTGATGTTTGAATAAAATACCAAGATCTGAAATTCTTAAATGTTAGATAGTCTTCACATAGTTACATAATTATTTGACTACTCATTGATCTTCACTTATATCTTTTGGAGTAGTTTGTCGTTTGCTCTAGTACTTCACTTATATATTTTTAGAGCATGGCGGTAGTTTTCTTTTGAAGAAATTGTTGAACTCTCATGCTTCACTTATATTATTTTGAGAGTCTTTTAGAACAGCATGGTAATTTGCTTTGGTTATGAAATTAGTCCTAATATGATAGGCATCCAAGATGGGTATGATAAAAACTTTCATATAAAGTGCATTGAATACTATGAGAAGTTTGATACTTGATGATTGTTTTGAGATATGAAGATGGTGATATTAGAGTCATGCTAGTTTAGTAGTTGTGAACTCGAGAAATACTTGTGTTAAAGTTTGTGATTCCCGTAGCATGCACGTATGGTGAACCGTTATGTGATGAAGTCGGAGCATGATTTATTTTTTTGATTGTCTTCCTTATGTGTGGCGGTCGGGGACGAGCGATGGTCTTTTCCTACCAATCTATCCCCCTAGGAGCATGTGCATAGTACTTCGTTTCGATAACTAATAGATTTTTGCAATAAGTATGTGAGTTCTTTATGTAACGCCCTCGATGCGGCTATATCTCCCACGTGTCGAAGCACGACTTAGAGGCATAACCGCATTGAAAGCAATGTCGCAAGTGAGGTAATCTTCGCAAACAACCCATGTAATAAAATAAGGGAAAAGAGATACATAGTTGGCTTACAATAGCCACTTCACACAATACATGAATAAAGCATTACAACATCCAAATACAATCAAGGTCCGACTATGGAACCAAAATAAAAGAAGAACCCCAAATGCGACAAGGTCCCCGATCGACCCCAACTGGGCTCCACTATTGATCAACTAGAACGAAACAACATAAAGGACAAGATCTTCATCGAGCTCCTCCTGAGCTAGGTTGCGTCATCGGCACGGACCCATCGGCACCTGCAAGCTGGTTTAGGAAGTATCTGTGAGCCACGGGGACTCAGCAATCTCGCACCCTCGCGATCAAGACTATTTAAGCTTATGGGTAAGGTAAAGGCATGAGGTGGAGCTGCAGCAAGCGACTAGCATATATGGTGGCTAACATATGCAAATGAGAGCGAGAAGAGAAGGCAAAAGCAAAGTCGAACAACTATGATCAAGAAGTGATCCTAGAACAACCTACGTCAAGCATTACTCCAACACCGTGTTCACTTCCCGGACTCCGCTGGAAAGAGACCATCACGGTTACACACGCGGTTGATGCATTTTAATTAAGGTCAACTTCAGGTTTTCTACAACCGGACATTAACAAATTCCCATCTGCCCATAACCGCGGGAACGGCTTTCGAAAGTTCAAAACCCTGCAGGGGTGTCCCAACTTAGCCCATCACAAGCTCTCACGGTCAACGAAGGATATTCCTTCTAGCGGGAAGACCCGATCAGGCTCGGAATCCCGGTTACAAGACATTTCGACAATGGTAAAACAAGACCAGCAACACCGCCCGAATGTGCCGACAAATCTCGATAGGAGCTGCACATATCTCGTTGTCAGGGCACACTCAGATGAGACGAGCTACGAGTAAAACCAACCCTCAAGTTTCCCCGAGGTGGCCCCGTAGGCAGCTCAGTTCGGACCAACACTCAGAGGAGCACTGGCCCGGGGGGTTAAATAAAGATGACCCTTGAGTCTGCAGAACCCAAGGGAAAAAGAGGCTAGGTGGGACATGGTAAAACCAATGTTGGGCATTGCTGGAGGAGTTTTATTCAAGGCAAACTGTCAAGGGGTTCCCATTATAACCCAACCGCGTAAGGAACACAAAATCCGGGAACATAACACCGATATGACGGAAACTAGGGCGGCAAGAGTGGAACAAAACACCAGGCATAAGGCCGAGCCTTCCACCCTTTACCAAGTATATAGATGCATTAATTAAAAATAAGATATATTGTGATATCCCAACAAATATCATGTTCCAACAAGGAACAACATCTCCATGTTCCAACAAGGAACAAACTTCAATCTTCATGTGCAACTAACAACGCTATAAGAGGGGCTGAGCAAAGCGGTAACATAGCCAAACAACATTTTGCTAGGATAAGGTGGGTTAGAGGCTTGGTTTAACAATATGGGAGGCATGATAAGCAAGTGGTAGGTATCGCAGCATAGGCATAGCAAAAGTGCGAGCAACTAGCAAGCAAAAATAGAAGTGATTTCGAGGGTATGGTCATCTTTCCTGAGATCCCGCAAGGAAGAAGAACGAGTCCATGAAGAAGGCAAACGGACGTAGTCGACCGGGTCCTCACAAACGCGACGTTCTTGGAACCAACCCGAAGAAACAACACCAGAAAGAAGCAAACGACATAGTAAACAACGACCACATAAGCATGGCATGTTGCACAACCAAGTATGATGCATGTCCGGTTTAATGAGGCATGGCATGGCAAAGTGCACAAGCAATCCTACAAATTAAGTGGAGCTCATTATGCAACGGAGTTGCATATTGAAGAAAACACCACATGACTTATTTAGTTCTCTCTCGTTTATGTACCCAACAATATTAAATGTTGTTAAACATGGCAAGAGGGTGAAGCAAAGAAAACTACCTATCTAGTCAAGTTTAAATGAGGCTAGAAATAACAAACAACAAGTCTGGAAACTCCTCATGTGCATATTTTGGTTATGGTACTGTTCTGCCCTAAACACAATTTTAGAGTTATTAAACATGCAAGAAAAGTGCACCATGTTAAACTAGGCATTTTTCTACCCCATTTACATATAAAGTTTGTTACAAACCGAGTTATGGTTAAATAGTTATGATTTAAACCGTTTTAGCATGTTATAAGCAAGGATGAAACTAGATGAAATTCTAAGCAAGTTTCATATTAAGTTTGTTTTAAACTGATGCACGGTTTGTGAGTTATTATATGCGTGTTCTCTAGGGACTAAACTGTAAAAACTGGTTTTTCTCTGGATAAAAGGAAAATCGCTCTGTGGAAAAAACACAAAACGGGCCAAATCTGAAAATGCCCACCGGGCGGCTGGCTGCTCACCTAACTGGGCCAGGCCCAGTTTGGTGGGAGGAGCGCTGGCAAAGGGGCGCAGTGGTCTGGTCTGCCTATGGACTACACGGCGCTGGAGCTGGGCCTGGCGCTGCAGTCTATCGATGGCAAGTCAACGCGAGCACTGACGGGGAAAGAACGGGCGAGCGGGCAGCAGAGGAAGGCCAATGCGGCGGCGACCGGCGGACTCCGGCGAGGGGACGATGGCAGGTGGCAGGCATGGGACCGGCTGACGACGGGACTGGGTAGATCTGCCCATGGGGAGTTCGGATCCGGTGACGGACGAGGCCGGGAAGGCCAGTGACGAGCTCGGTGGTGGATCCTGCAAAAATGGCGGCGGCGCGGGTCTTAGAGTAGAGGCGGAGTACGGGAGAAAGGAGGAGAGGAGGAGACATCGGGGAGATGGTGCGTGGACCTGCGGGTCGGTTGCCGAGGCAGGCTGGAAAGGAGAGGGCGGAGGAGGCCGGCGGGGTCCTGTTGGTGCCGGCGATGTGCAGGCATCAGTAAGGGCATATGGAAGGAGTGGGCGCGAGGAGCTCCTTCCCTCGGGCGCAGCGAGGCTGTGGCCTCGATCCCAAACTGGATCGAGCGCCGACTGAGGAGGCTCTGACAGGGATGAGACGCTAGCGAAAGGGACGCTCGGGCAGGGACGAGACGACAATGACAGGGACGCTCGGGCGTGGGGTTGCTCCATGGCGGCGGTGGTCGAGGTGGAGGCCTGCGGTGGCTTCCATGGCGTGGAGAGCACCTGTGAAGAGAGCCACGAGAGGGACGAAGTGAGGGAAGAACCAGAGAGGGAAAAGAGAGGTGCAGGGAGAGAGAGAACTAGGCGGCGAGGGCTCACCTGCTGGTGGTGCTTGTCGGCGGAGGGAGAAGGGAATCTGGGAGGATCCCGATGTGGGATTTGAGGGTGGCAGTGGCAGATCCAAGGAGGAGAAGGCTGTGGCTTCGGTTGGCTGGAGGATTGGTTCGGCGTGGAATCTGAGGAAGTGAGTGGCGATGGTGGGATGGATCCTAGGAATTAGGGATTTGGTCTAGGTTAGGCTAATATATATATATCGAGTGGTTTTGGTTAGGGATACATCCGTCCCTCCGATCATAATCGTACCGTCGGGAAAAATAGGCTAGGGAGCCCAAATAAGAAAACGGAGACGTTTTGTAGATGTTTGGGGATGATCCGGACACAACGGTGGCGACAGTTCGAGTCGGGTCCGGGACAGCTTTTCGGACACGCGTGCGAGGAGGGTCGCGGGCTGACGAGAGGGGTTAGGTAGGGCATGAGGGTGTGTAGTGAAATGTGAAGACGGTCCAGGGAGGAAAAGAGAGGGAAAGTCCGGCAACAGTTTTCGGAGACCAAAAACGTCCGACGTTAGACCGGATATACTGCCACTATAGTTATCCGTCGGGGCAATAGACGATCTCCGAATGCGATGAAACTTGACAGGCGGTCTATCTACACGATAATAAGATCACACGACAACTTTCATCCCATTCCGAGAACATTTTCCAGCTACTTATAAAATAATATTTCGGATGTGCCGCGGGCGCGTGCAAGTGTGGTTGGGCTCAGAACGGACAACGGACGGAATGAGGAGACCGAGACTGTTAGGACCCCGATCCTAAGTCACACCGATCTAGCATGTAACACATCATATCACTTTGCGGCCTCACGCACGGTATTCCCACGGGTGCCACCTTACCTGGCCCGGGACCGTTTGCGCCTTTTGGTTCGCGTATATGATAGTGTCGCTAGCATCCATATGACAAAGAACCCGGGCTGACATGGCTAGTCGTGAACCCAAAGTGGCAGTAACTTACAGGGACATGCATCCATGACCCAGCATCGAACGTGTTGGTCATCAGCGAGTGAATCCAGGCTGTAGCACTGGGCTAGCAGGACTCCGGTGAACCGGGCTGTAGCGGGCTAACAGGACTCCGGTATTCATCCGTGACATTTCCCCGAAGGGACAGACACAGGAACGAAGAAGGACACATGCCGGCCAGCCTAAGTGTTCCGGAGCAGTAGCAAGCTACCATGGCTCAGTGGAAACACTAGGAGACATTTCCCGGTAAGAGAGGCTACTAAGGATAAACAACTAGATAGTCAGATCCCACACATACCAAGCATTTCAATAACATACACACAATATGCTCGATATGTGCAAATACCACATGGCATCACAACATGACTCTACAACTCAAGTATTTTATTCAATAGGCTCCGAGGAGCGACATATTACAAACATGGGTCTCATCACCCAACATTCAGAGCATACAAATCAAAGCACAAGCGGAAGCTATCATGTCTAAGTACAGACATCTATAAATGAAAAAGGCTGAGAAGCCTGACTATCTACCAAATCCTGCCGAGGGCACAAGATCGTAGCTGAGGTAACAAGCTAAACGTCGAAGTCCACGTGGAACTACTAGTGAGACTGAAGTCTCTCTGCAAAAACATAAAATAGGCAAACGTGAGTACAAATGTACCCAGCAAGACTTACATCAGAACTAACTACATATGCATCATTATCAACAAGGGGATGGTGGGGTTTAACTGCAGCAAGCCAGCTTTGACTCGGTGGCTATCCTAAACTACGACTGCAAGCAACTCTTTTGAGGTGGCACACACGAGTCCACATATTCACCATATCAATACACCACTATGGATCCACTCCCGTCTCCCTACGAGAGCGCCATCCATAGCACTCACGCTTATCTTGCGTATTTTAGAGTATCCACTTTCACTTGTCTATGAACTGATATAAGCAACCCAGAAGTCCTTTACCGCGGACACGGCTATTCGAATAGATGATGTTAACCCTGCAGGGGTGTACTTCTTCATACATGTTTCCACCACTTAGCGTCTGCACACGACATGTGCTCGGCAGACTTCAAGCGAAAGCCGACGTGGGTGTAGACCACGACCTACCTAAACACTCAAGTCTCTAGTCCAGGTTTATCGCCTATTCGGGTTCCATCCATGAGGAGATCCGGCCGGAGTTTCGCTCACAGCCCCAAACAATGTGAACAGGGTTCCGTGACACCAAACGAGCGCCCGGTATACCCGGCCACGTGCCTACCGCATCACAGCCCACCCCTACGGTCAGCTCTATCCACGGCCTCCAGCATACTACAAACACCAGAAACTACTTGCAACTCCTGGACAGAGGACAAGGGTGAATAAGAAGTCGAGCGGGGTCATATTTCAGGGCCCAATGTATGGTAGTAGCTAAATCATGGATCACAAACACAGAACTCAGTTCCTGAGGACGGCTTCAATGAGACAACCCACCATGTACTCCTACATGGCCTCTCACCGATACCTTTTACCAAATCGTGTTCACACACTTAGCTCACACACAGTAGGACATGTTCACACACCTCTGATTCATCCCGGATGAATCAGACCTGACACAACTCTAAGCAGTAGCAGGCATGACAAACAAGCATGAATGAGTAGGCACAACAGGGCTCAAACAACTCCTACTCATGCTAGTGGGTTTCATCTATTTACTGTGGCAATGACAGGTCATGCAAAGGATAAAGGGGTTCAGCTACCGCAGCAAGTAACAGATGAATCGTTGTTGTCTTAATGCAGTAAAAGAGAGCAGGAGCGAGAGAGTGGGATTGTATCGGAATGAACAAGGGGGTTTTGCTTGCCTGGCACTTCTGAAGATAACATTGAGTCTTCATCAGTGTCAACGATCACATCGTCGGTACATCGTCTACCGGGAGGGAACAGATACCGGCAACAAAGAAGAAATACAATCAATGCAATGCACAATATGATGCATGCTTATGACATGGCAATATGAATGTGTTTTGAGCTAATGCAACTAGCAACAGATTAAATGAAGTTGGTTAAAATACAAGATTCAAATTCCAACTCCATATATGATTATTTAAATGCCCTTTAATTGATTTGTGCTAAACAGCAGCTACAAGTTGTTCTAACATGCATGAAAATGGTACAGATGGATTCCTTGAATTTTTCTGATAATTTTTCATATATAAATTATTTAATTTGGAGTTACGGTTGAATTTCTATGAATTTTAGAAGTTTATACAATTTTCTAGAATTTTCTGAATAAAAATAAATCCAGAAAATGATTTATTGCGTCAGCACTAGGTCATGCTGATGTCGGCAGGTCAACTGGGTCGCCCAGAGTCAAACCTGACGTGTGGGGGCCACACGTCAGTGTCACAGTTAGTTAACAGGGGGTTATTTGCTTAATTAAAGGATTAGGGGGGTCGGGGCCCACTGGTCAGTGTTAGTGGCTAATTAGGTTTAGTTAATATTTAACTAAAATTAGCAGGGCCTGGCCCCACTAGTCAGCGACCCTGGGGGGGTCAAACCCCAGGTCGATCAGGTCAAACCTGCCGGCGACATGACGCCGGCGAGGCCCGAGACGGCGGCGCGATCCGGAAACGCAGCACGGGCCACGGTTCGGGGCGCGGATGGCACCGTTGGAACCCTGGGCCTCGTCCGCGTCGGCTGGTGCTAGAGGGGTCGCCGGAGATGACCTAAATCGACGGCGGTGTCCGCTTCCGCGGCGGCCGGAGTTCGGGTGCCGACCCATTCGACGCTATGGTGCACTACGGGAGGAACTGGTGGGTGCTGCGGGCTCCTGAGGTTGCGGTGAGCACGACGGTGGGCTCGGGAACGAGCTGCGGTGGCTGTGGCCACGGCCACGCCATGGCCGGCGGCGGGAAGCTCTCGGCCGCGGTGGTAACAGCGGCTACGGAGGGAAATAGAGCACGGGGAGAGAGGGGTTCGGCAGAGGAGCTCACGGCGAGGTCGACGAGTAGCTCGGTGGGCTCGGGGAGGTGGCGGAGACGGCGAATCAACGAGCGGCATTTGGCGGCCGTGTGTGAAGAAGACGGCTCGATGACGGAGATGCAGGGCGTCCGAGGTCGCTTGACTCGTCGGAGAGGATGAGGGCGAGGTAGCCGAGCTACTGGGCACGCCGAGGGTCGAGGGGGAGGCTCTGGGTGCGGCAACGGCGAGCGGCGGCGATGAGCTCCGCTCGGGCTGCGCGAGAGAGAGAGCAGAGGAGGGGGAAAGGGTCGAGAGAGAGTGCGAGGGGGTTCCAGGGGGTGGCGTGGAGCTGCGGAAGACGTCCAGGAGAGGAGGAGGCAGCCAGGCAGGGAGGAGGTGGCCGGGGCGCGTGGCCGCGCGCGCCACCGAGCAGCTTCGGGGCGAGGGGGAGGAAGACGACAGGGGGAGAAGCGGCGGTGGGCTGGGCCGCTGGAGGAGCTGGGCCAGGTGGGCTGAGAGGTGAGCGCCACGTAAGTTT
Organism: Triticum dicoccoides; assembly: GCF_002162155.2. Classification (NCBI taxonomy): domain Eukaryota; kingdom Viridiplantae; phylum Streptophyta; class Magnoliopsida; order Poales; family Poaceae; genus Triticum; species Triticum dicoccoides. Next base: position 218,193,779 of record NC_041386.1, on the reverse strand, counting down.
TCTCTCCTCTCTGCTTTTCTTTCTATTTAATTCTGTTTTCTATTTTCTGTAGTTTGTTTTGATTTAGTTTTAGACACTAAATCATTTTAATAAATTCTGTAGGGTTTTATGTGGCTTGCTAAAATATATACAAAGCCACTCACAAACTTCCAGAATTATTGGAGTCATATTTAATATATATATTAAATATAAATCCAAAGCAATTAGTTATTGGATTAATTCAAATGCCCCAAAATAAATGTTTCAGTCATTCCAAAAATATTGGTTTGCATTTTATTCTTGCCAATATTTTTCAAAGCTGAAAAGGAACATTTCCTTGGAAGCATTTGAAGCAATTTTTAATGTTGATCATCATTTTTAGAAGGTTTCTGAGGCTTAGAAAATCCCTCAATTCAAATTTCATTTGAATTAAAACATGATGCTCACATGAGGTCTGGCCTAGTGCATAACAGGACCAGGGATGTGACAACTCACCCCCACTAACAAAAATCTCGTCCCGAGATTCAAGTGTAGGGTAAGGTGAAGGGGGAGCGCAAACTAGCACAATCTTCACGATCCAGGTTGCACTTCATAAGAACCTTGATTCGATCACCATCTTTGTCTCGAAGTCTTCCTCTGAGAACTCCAACTACCATGTCAGCGAGAGGAAAGGGAAGACCCTAAAAGAATCGTTCTTCTCGAAGGACGAACAACTCAGGATTAACTCTCGAAATGAGACATAGCAACATCTCTCGGGCTGAGAGACAAAGCACACATCCATAGCAATGGAGTGAAGCAGATGACAAAGGTTCACTAGGTAGACAACAAATCCAGACTTAAGAATGTGGTGATCGGTTGTCAATGTAGCGAGGAGTTGAATTGCCATGATACCATAACGGGGCACCTTAGGGAAGGTGACTTGTGGAAATATCCACTTAAGTGGCAAAAGAATTACCTTTGATTCAGAGATCATTGAAACTCTTTATACCAGCCTAAGGAGAATCTCGAGCGATCGTTTGGAGAGGTTCGGTAGAATGGCATACTCGGACTTGGATGATGTGGATTACCTTGTTGAAGACAACGTAATGGATGAATTTGCTTACCACCGGAAATGGAAGAGACTCATGGTAGAATGGCACATTGGCGGTGCAAGCTAGGAACAAAACGCAAATGCTGGGAATGATTCTGGTAACTGGGGGAAGAACCCAACAATAGAGAGTGAATTCACTGTTTGAAAGGGTCATAGCATTGTCGAGGAAGCTGAGAGGAATCCGAGTTAGTGCCGATGACAACACGTAGCGCTTGTGCGTGCTCTCAAGAACTTGAGCATTTCCATATTCATCAGGGTTTTACCAATATCCGTGTCAAGGATCCTGGCAACACAACTTGCTACCACGATGAATGATGATGGATGATGAAGATGCAAAGGAAGATAACACTTTCTTAGATTTCACCCTTGGCGGGGCCAAGGAAATAAAATCTGGATGATCGACCGAGAGACATTTAGCACTCCGCTTCTAATGTTCTCCTTGATGTGCTAGTGTATCCCATTCATTGAAATGGTTTGGTATCTAGAACATCAAGTAAAAAGGTCGGACTTCAGGAGCACAAAAATCCCTAAGGAACAACTACTAGAATAAGTTCTACGAGATCCTTATGGGGAGGTGGCCAACTTCCTCAATCAAGATATTATAATAACAGGTCTTCCGGCTAGGTGTGTTGGCCACGACATCCACTTTACCGGTTTCCGAGGGACCGATATTATAGTTTTTGGGAAATGTTCCAAACCATCATATCTGCCTGAGATTCAGATCTGGTTGGTGTCAGGATATTCCAGACTCATCGAGTCTAGGAAGAAAAACGAAAGTTTGCAACACAAATCGACGAGATGACGTTGCGAGATTCTCGGGAATGAGCTACGATAGCAAGCTCCAAAACATGAGCTGGTTCTGCTACAAACATGTGAACACGCTGTCCCAGACAAACATGACCACGTGGTAGTCTTATAATAAAACACTACCGAGTTCAGGTGGGGAACCATCAACGAGGATATCAAAATCCTTGCATAAGGCATGCTCTTAAGAAGGAACTTCTTCTCCTTGAACAAATCAATCAGTGGCTTGGTGTGCTCGGAACACATATGGAATGAAGGTTGCAAGTCTCCAGACCACAGAATACTTCGCACGTATGCATGACTGACTTGGGATGATTCTAGAGGAAGCAAAACTAACTTTCTCAAATCCACGGCGGCAACTTTCACCAAATGCACGTGTATAAGAGGAAGTCACTCCTTTCATCAAACAAATACTTCATGAGCTAGCATGAAGATAATGCTTTCAAAAGTTTCCAACACTAACTTATTGTCCAACAAGATCTTGGAGAAGATAAAATGATGTTGATGGGCTCAACAACAAATCATCGAGATTTCCATGAAGATGGAATTCCACGACTTGGTGAACAAGGTGATAGCATTGGTCAGACCAAAGATGTAGTGGTGTATGCTCGAGGGATCAACCACGAGTAAGACAACATTACGAATATCATTGGTTCGGATTTGATTTGAGAATAGCCCATACTCAAATCAAAGTTTTGGCAAGACAATAGCTCCAGCAACTGGTCTCAAGGATCAATTGATGAAGATACCATCTTTCTTCAACACACACTACACAAGAATATCCCTTTGGAACGAACTAAGTCAGACGAGCTTTTATCTTCCAACTCTCCAAGTTGTTGTCTAGCTTAACCAACTAGCTCAGGGATATCTAACACCGATTCTTGGAAAAAAAGTGGTTTATTGGAAAACCAACTTGATCACGAGCTCAACATAACAGTCAGGTGACAACCTGGTGATACTTTCGAGAAGATATTCGGAAAATCACGAACCACCGATATGTTACTAAGCTCGAGAACAATCTTGCTTTTCAGGGCAAGACGATATGATCAAATGAGCAGGACTTGACAAAATCCTAACTCATCAATCGAAATGTGCACCAGGAAGATGGACAAGGTAGCACGATCAATCTTAGAATGATGATTCAAGAACCAACACGTTAAGAATGAGGTTATTGTCCATTTAACTACCAAGCAACAAGGTTGCTAGGAGTATTGATTTCACACATCACAATTCATTTGTCGGTATTCCGGTTGCATCAACACGAGGACCGAGGAATGACAATGATGGCAAGAAGTAGCACTGTACCAAGAGTTCATAGGATGGTGGGCAATTCCTATAACAATCCCGATATAAAGATGGTAATACTCCAAGGTAGAACAGAGCAAAAGCTGGATTGGCATTTTGATCTGCGGAGCACAACTTCTTTGACCCAATCCTGGATATGGAAGAGGTACTGGAGTTTGTTTCTCCTGGTCATTCTACGATAGAATGGCTTGATGGACCACAAGAGTAATAGGCATCGATAAACGAACGCACGCATACTCTTGACTATCAATTGATAGATGAAGGTCAGTAGACAACTAAAGAGGGACAACTCAAAGGAACATATAACTTTTCGAGTTGTGGAGGCATGGATTAGCATGTCGAACGATTTCAACATAATTCTTCCGGATAACCCATGCAGAAAGGTTGAGCTGGCAGAGTCACAATATAGCATGGAGAACTCATCGAGAGCTCTCTTGTTGTCATCTTTTGGTTCAGAAGAACTCCTGCCAAGAATGGTTCATGGTAATTGGAAGAAGGAAGTACCACGGACCTTGAGGACTATCGCAAAGGATACTAGTAAACTAAAGAGACTAGCAAACACTATCCACATGAAGTAAGTAGGGTGAATCTCGGGTTCAGAACCCAGGAGTAGAATACCTACTAACTAAATGGCATCACGGGATGCTTTGGAGAATAAAGGCCAGAAGCATCACACTGGGAACACAAAACGTTGCTAGATTACTAGGTGACTCCCTAAAACACCTAGGGTCATAATAGTAACTCCAACATAAATGTCAAGGCAATAGAATACCTCCACTCAACAATTAGTGTGATTAACTTGACCCAAAGGAACATCAAAACCGGAGGGAAAGGATTTGCAAATGCATCAGACTATTTAGAAACCTGGAATGACTCGGACAGCATAATGGCTGTAAATGCTCAGAAAAGATTTGAGACATTCACAAAAATGGTGGCATAACCACTCAGAAGCACAATATCAAGGTTTCGAGATCAATAATTAACATACAGAGGTAGAACCTGAACTGAGGCTTAAATCCAACAATCTTACAAGTCTACAGATTAGTAACACATGATCCTGATAGAAAGAAGAGATAGCCTAGTTCTTAATCCCCGTAGGAAAGATAAGATGACTCAGATCAGAAGGGCATAAAGTATAAGGAGTAAAAGAGCCTTACGTTCCATCCCACAATCAATTCCCTTATATAACTAAAGAATTTCTAGACTCAACTTCGACCAGTTTGGCTTGGTAATCCTACAGGCAGTCAAGCTCTGATACCAAAGCTGTCAGGACCCCGATCCTAAGTCACACCGATCTAGAATGTAACACATCATATCACTTTGCGGCCTCACGCACGGTATTCCCACGGGTGCCACCTTACCTGGCCCGGGACCGTTTGCGCCTTTTGGCTCGCGTATATGATAGTGTCGCTAGCATCCATATGACAAAGAACCCGGGCTGACATGGCTAGTCGTGAACCCAAAGTGGCACTAACTTACAGGGACAGGCATCCATGACCCAGCATCGAACGTGTCGGTCATCAGCGAGTGAATCCAGGCTGTAGCACTGGGCTAGCAGGACTCCGGTGAACCGGGATGTAGCGGGCTAACAGGACTCCGGTATTCATCGCGTGACATTTCCCCGAAGGGACAGACACAGGAATGAAGAAGGACACATGCCGGCCAGCCTAAGTGTTCCGGAGCAGTAGCAAGCTACCATGGCTCAGTGGAAACACTAGGAGACATTTCCCGGTAAGAGAGGCTACTAAGGATAAACAACTAGATAGTCAGATCCCACACATACCAAGCATTTCAATAACATACACACAATATGCTCGATATGTGCAAATACCACATGGCATCACAACATGACTCTACAACTCAAGTATTTTATTCAATAGGCTCCGAGGAGCGACATATTACAAACATGGGTCTCATCACCCAACATTCAGAGCATACAAATCAAAGCACAAGCGGAAGCTATCATGTCTGAGTACAGACATCTATACATGAAAAAGGCTGAGAAGCCTGACTATCTACCAAATCCTGCCGAGGGCACAAGATCGTAGCTGAGGTAACAAGCTAAACGTCGAAGTCCACGTGGAACTACTAGTGAGACTGAAGTCTCTCTGCAAAAACATAAAATAGGCAAACGTGAGTACAAATGTACCCAGCAAGACTTACATCAGAACTAACTACATATGCATCATTATCAACAAGGGGATGGTGGGGTTTAACTGCAGCAAGCCAACTTTGACTCGGTGGCTATCCTAAACTACGACTGCAAGCAACTCTTTTGAGGTGGCGCACACGAGTCCACATATTCACCATATCAATACACCACTATGGATCCACTCCCGTCTCCCTACGAGAGTGCCATCCATAGCACTCACGCTTATCTTGCGTATTTTAGAGTATCCACTTTCACTTGTCTATGAACTGATATAAGCAACCCAGAAGTCCTTTACCGCGGACACGGCTATTCGAATAGATGATGTTAACCCTGCAGGGGTGTACTTCTTCATACATGTTTCCACCACTTAGCGTCTGCACACGACATGTGCTCGGCAGACTTCAAGCGAAAGCCGACGTGGGTGTAGACCACGACCTACCTAAACACTCAAGTCTCTAGTCCAGGTTTATCGCCTATTCGGGTTCCATCCATGAGGAGATCCGGCCGGAGTTTCGCTCACAGCCCCAAACGATGTGAACAGGGTTCCGTGACACCAAACGAGCGCCCGGTATACCCGGCCACGTGCCTACCGCATCACAGCCCACCCCTACGGTCAGTGCTGTCCACGGCCTCCAGCATACTACAAACACCAAAAACTACTTGCAACTCCTGGACAGAGGACAAGGGTGAATAAGAAGTCGAGCGGGGTCATATTTCAGGGCCCAATGTATGGTAGTAGCTAAATCATGGATCACAAACACAGAACTCAGTTCCTGAGGACGGCTTCAATGAGACAACCCACCATGTACTCCTACATGGCCTCTCACCGATACCTTTTACCAAATCGTGTTCACACACTTAGCTCACACACAGTAGGACATGTTCACACACCTCTGATTCATCCCGGATGAATCAGACCTGACACAACTCTAAGCAGTAGCAGGCATGACAAACAAGCATGAATGAGTAGGCACAACAGGGCTCAAACAACTCCTACTCATGCTAGTGGGTTTCATCTATTTACTGTGGCAATGACAGGTCATGCAAAGGATAAAGGGGTTCAGCTACCGCAGCAAGTAACAGATGAATCGTTGTTGTCCTAATGCAATAAAAGAGAGCAGGAGCGAGAGAGTGGGATTGTATCGGAATGAACAAGGGGGTTTTGCTTGCCTGGCACTTCTGAAGATAACATTGAGTCTTCATCAGTGTCAACGATCACATCGTCGGTACATCGTCTACCGGGAGGGAACAGATACCGGCAACAAAGAAGAAATACAATCAATGCAATGCACAATATGATGCATGCTTATGACATGGCAATATGAATGTGTTTTGAGCTAATGCAACTAGCAACAGATTAAATGAAGTTGGTTAAAATACAAGATTCAAATTCCAACTCCATATATGATTATTTAAATGCCCTTTAATTGATTTGTGCTAAACAGCAGCTATAAGTTGTTCTAACATGCATGAAAATGGTATAGATGGATTCCTTGAATTTTTCTGATAATTTTTCATATATAAATTATTTAATTTGGAGTTACGGTTGAATTTCTATGAATTTTAGAAGTTTATACAATTTTCTGGAATTTTCTGAATAAAAATAAATCCAGAAAATGATTTATTGCGTCAGCACTAGGTCATGCTGATGTCAGCAGGTCAACTGGGTCGCCCAGAGTCAAACCTGACGTGTGGGGGCCACACGTCAGTGTCACAGTTAGTTAACAGGGGGTTATTTGCTTAATTAAAGGATTAGGGGGGTCGGGGCCCACTGGTCAGTGTTAGTGGCTAATTAGGTTTAGTTAATATTTAACTAAAATTAGCAGGGCCTGGCCCCACTAGTCAGCGACCCTGGGGGGGTCAAACCCCAGGTCGATCAGGTCAAACCTGCCGGCGACATGACGCCGGCGAGGCCCGAGACGGCGGCGCGATCCGGAAACGCAGCACGGGCCACGGTTCGGGGCGCGGATGGCACCGTTGGAACCCTGGGCCTCGTCCGCGTCGGCTGGTGCTAGAGGGGTCGCCGGAGATGACCTAAATCGACGGCGGTGTCCGCTTCCGCGGCGGCCGGAGTTCGGGTGCCGACCCATTCGACGCTATGGTGCACTACGGGAGGAACTGGTGGGTGCTGCGGGCTCCTGAGGTTGCGGTGAGCACGACGGTGGGCTCGGGAACGAGCTGCGGTGGCTGTGGCCACGGCCACGCCATGGCCGGCGGCGGGAAGCTCTCGGCCGCGGTGGTAACAGCGGCTACGGAGGGAAATAGAGCACGGGGAGAGAGGGGTTCGGCAGAGGAGCTCACGGCGAGGTCGACGAGCAGCTCGGTGGGCTCGGGGAGGTGGCGGAGACGGCGAATCAACGAGCGGCATCTGGCGGCCGTGTGTGAAGAAGACGGCTCGATGACGGAGATGCAGGGCGTCCGAGGTCGCTTGACTCGTCGGAGAGGATGAGGGCGAGGTAGCCGAGCTACTGGGCACGCCGAGGGTCGAGGGGGAGGCTCTGGGTGCGGCAACGGCGAGCGGCGGCGATGAGCTCCGCTCGGGCTGCGCGAGAGAGAGAGCAGAGGAGGGGGAAAGGGTCGAGAGAGAGTGCGAGGGGGTTCCAGGGGGTGGCGTGGAGCTGCGGAAGACGTCCAGGAGAGGAGGAGGCAGCCAGGCAGGGAGGAGGTGGCCGGGGCGCGTGGCCGCGCGCGCCACCGAGCAGCTTCGGGGCGAGGGGGAGGAAGACGACAGGGGGAGAAGCGGCGGTGGGCTGGGCCGCTGGAGGAGCTGGGCCAGGTGGGCTGAGAGGTGAGCGCCACGTAAGTTTTCTCTCCTCTCTGCTTTTATTTCTATTTAATTCTGTTTTCTATTTTCTGTAGTTTGTTTTGATTTAGTTTTAGACACTAAATCATTTTAATAAATTCTGTAGGGTTTTATGTGGCTTGCTAAAATATATACAAAGCCACTCACAAACTTCCAGAATTATTGGAGTCATATTTAATATATATATTAAATATAAATCCAAAGCAATTAGTTATTGGATTAATTCAAATGCCCCAAAATAAATGTTTCAGTCATTCCAAAAATATTGGTTTGCATTTTATTCTTGCCAATATTTTTCAAAGCTGAAAAGGAACATTTCCTTGGAAGCATTTGAAGCAATTTTTAATGTTGATCATCATTTTTAGAAGGTTTCTGAGGCTTAGAAAATCCCTCAATTCAAATTTCATTTGAATTAAAACATGATGCTCACATGAGGTCTGGCCTAGTGCATAACAGGACCAGGGATGTGACAGAGACGGATGCAAGTTTCGAAAACATGATGATGCAATGCACATGATGACATGACAAGATGCGACATGCAAGCAAATGACAAAGCAACAACAGCGAATAACTAGAAGACACCTGGCGCAGCGGTCTCGGGGCGTCACAACACTCCACCACTACGAGAGGATCTCGTCCTGAGATCTAGAATGGCACTGGGAGGACAACGGAAGAGAAGGAGAAGAGGTAAAACTAAGTTGCTTCTTTGACCAATGAGTGAAACCAAAGAACCTTGAAAATGTTATGCCATTTCGAGAAAAGAATACAACGGAGATGACGAAGTTGAAAACACTCCATTTTAAAAGAGGAACAAGGGAGAACAACTTCGGGCAGCACTCCGATTGAAAAGAAAAGGAATTGAGTAAGAACTTGGCCAAATGAGAACATACTTGATGAGATCAACAACACATTGTCTCCGGAACTATTGAAAGAATGGCACAATGGGTAAGAAAGATCTCAGATAGCACTCCAGTTGAGAAGGGAGTCAAGATTTTTTAAGATGAGAGAGCTCGAATGAAAACACGACACTCCGATTGGATGGATAAGCAAAAGAAAGAACATGAACTTCACAATACGAGATGATGAGTGAAGAGAACATCATCACAATGCCTTCGGAAGAAATATAAGAATGGAAAACAAAAGAACAGAGAAGAAGACAACAAGTTCTGCCTGAAATGAATTTGGGAGAGCATCCATAAAAAAAGGACTGAACGGAGTTGTTGGGAAATCAACAACGAAAAGAATAAGATTGATATGGTCTTATGGAATTGTAGCGACCAGACCTCAAACAGTCTGATCTCTGTGCTCCAGTGTCATCCCTGGATTAGTAATGCTCACACCACACAATACTTGGAGGATTTATAGCAGATTAGCAATCACACACTTATTACATCGAGTGTCTCAAAAGAGAACTTATTACAATAAATATGGCTTAAGGCCATCAAATAACTATAACAGCGGAAGGCTTGGAAGATAAGTGAGTCCATCAACTCCAACGGCATCACTGAGTATAGAACCACGACCTAAAAACTCCTTAATCGTCGTCTGAAAAGTCTGCAACATTAACGTTGCAGCCCGAAACGGGTCAACACATGGAATATGCTGGCAAGGTAACACGTAGAGAGTAATGGAATGAACAGCTATACTATATGCATATTTGGCTGGTGGAAAGCTCTATGATTACAGTTTTGCGTAAAGCCAATTTTTCCCTACTTCAAAGGAATAAAAGTTAATTACTATCATGGTGGTTGTTAAACATTGAGAATGGTTGACAGCATTCTCAATCCCAATTAAGCATCATCATTAAACATAACCCAACAAAATTAATTTAGAGTAACATGTTGAGATTCACATGAAAATCCAAGTACTAGATACTCAAGATGTCCATAACCGGGGACACGGCTAATCATGATTAGTTTGTTACACTCTACAGAGGTTTGCGCACTTTTCCCCACAAGACTCGATCGCCTCCGTTTGTTTTCTCGCACTACATGGTGTTTGAGAAGACGGATGACCGAGACATAGCCTTTCAGAAGCGCTAGCACCTTACGATCAGGTAGACCGTACCACCTACATCCCCTACATATGCTAGTCTACCACTTTAAGAATTCGCACGACTTAGTCAACTATGCTAGAGCCCATAATAGCTTGTGGCTGCACACGGAAGTTTGTAGTATGAATAGTCTTATGATCCCTTTGAGCCTGGGTGGCGGTCCAAAAGAAAACAGGCAAGTCCTGGAATACCTAGGTGCCTCAATCCACCCAGATGTGTGTTTAGGTTGCCACCTTAGATAAACCATTAATTAACAATCTCACATCTGTCATGGATATCACTCACCCAATCCACGTCTACTAGCATAGCATGGCATAATAAGCAAACGTAGAAGTAACTCCCAAAGGTTTGATAATAAACAGGTAATAGGTACTACCTCATCTATTTCCCATCCCACAATTTAATTAGATCCTAATCATGCAATGTGTGAGGATTGATCTAATGCAATAAAACTGGGTAGTAGAAAAGGTATGATCAAAGTGTTACTTGCCTTGCTGATGATCCGGGAAACCTAACGATTCGAAGTAACAGGCGGAGCACTCCGGGTACTCTATCGCAAACAAACAAACAAGCATACAATAAGTACTCATCTAATGCATAGGTAAAACTCAAATAAGAGATCTAACCAGAAGGTTCAACTTAAGAACTCCGGTTGGCAAAAAGAATCAAATCGAACGAAGCAACGAAAGTCAAACGGCAAAAGAAAACAACTTTGTTCTAGTAATCTGGATCTAGGGCAAGTTTTACAGTAGCAAAATCTTGTTTTAGTTGGTTAAACAGATAGAGGGTTTCGAGACGAAACTCTAGGCGCTTGAATCGCCTGATTCCGATAAACGAGCGAAAAGTTATACTAAAACGAAAATCGGATCAGGAATCGCGATCAGAAAAATCGCGGACTTAATCCGAGAAAAGAAAACGACGAACGGATTAATGAACGAACGTTCATTATCCAGATCTAAATGATGAACGTGTTCGTTTAAACGAACAAACGAGCGAACGCTCGCTATTTAACCTAAACCGAAAAAAACCGATCTAAAAAAACGAAAACTAAAAAAAACCAAAAAAAAAAACCGACGGAAAACCGTTCGGTTTTCTAAAAAAACAGGCGGCGCGGAGTACGAGGTGGCGGCG
>NC_041386.1:218162882-218181978 GCF_002162155.2 Triticum dicoccoides | reverse complement strand
GCCGGCTTATAAAGCCCCTACGGGCCGGGAGTCCTAGTCGGACACGGCCCGTAGGTCGGTTCCCCTTTTTTCTAAATGGACTCCAAAAATCCCGAAATAAATTTTCCCGGGCTTCTAAAATCAAGCCCGACAAAGTGAACATTTATTTGGGCTCTAAATGCAATTTTGAAAAACGCACATTTTTCCTAAATTCAAATAAAACACCGAAAAACTCCGAAATAAAATCTTATTTGATTTTATTATTAAATCCTCAATATTTCTCTATTTTGGGAAAGTCATTTTATTCCCTCTCTCATATTTTTGTAATAGAAATAATTGATGATAAAATAAATAAAATCAAATGATCCTATTCTCAAAATTTGAGAAAACTCAAATATGAAAATAATGAAATCCCCAACTCTCTCCGTGGGTCATTGAGTTGCGTAGAATTTCTAGGATCAACCAAAATGATAAATAAAATATGATATGCAATGATGATCTAATGTATAACATTCCAAATTGAAAATTTGGGATGTTACGAACCTACCCCCCTTAAGATGAATCTCGCCCTCGAGATTCGGGTTGGCTAGAAAATAGGTGAGGGTGGTCTTTGAGCAAATCTTCCTCTCGTTCCCAGGTGGCTTCATCCTCTGAGTGGTGGCTCCACTGAACTTTGCAAAACTTGATAAGTTTGCTGCGGGTAACTCGGCTGGCAAACTCGAGGATCTTAACTGGTTTCTCCTCGTAGGTCAAATCGTTATCCAACTGAATAGTTTCCAAAGGCACTGTGTCTCTCAATGGTATGTCAGCCATCTCCGCGTGACACTTCTTCAACTGAGAAACGTGGAACACATCATGTACTACTGACAATCCTTCAGGCAATTCCAACTTGTAGGCCACTTCTCCCATACGCTCCAAAACTCGATATGGTCCTACAAATCATGGTGCTAACTTCCCTTTAACTCCAAAACGCTTTGTTCCCCGAAGTGGAGATACTCGAAGATAAGCTCTATCTCCGACTTCGTAAACTGTCTCCTTGCATTTAGAATTTGCATATCTTTTCTGTCTGGACTGGGCTACCTTGAGCCTATCGCGAATCAATTTCACCTTCTGTTCAGACTCTTTAATCAAGTCAGGTCCAAACAACTGGCGGTCTCCAACTTCGTCCCACGACAGCGGTGTCCTGCACCTCCTTCCGTACAAAGCTTCAAAGGGGCCATCTTCAAACTGGTTTGGTAACTGTTGTTGTAAGAGAACTCGGCATATGGCAGATTGTCGTCCCAACTAGATCCATAATCTAGCGCACAAGCTCTCAGCATATCCTCCAAAATCTGATTGACTCTCTCGGTCTGTCCATCAATCTATGCATGAAAAGTTGTACTGAATTCTAGCCTGGTACCCAAAGTTTCGTGCAACTGCTTCCAGAACTTTGAGGTAAACTAGGTTCCTCTATCTGATACGATACTCCTCGGAACTCCATGCAGACATACTATTCTGGTCATGTATATCTTTGCCAACTTAGCACTGGTGTAAGTGGTCTTTACTGGGATGAAATGAGCTACTTTCGTCAATCGATCAACTACAACCCAAATTGAGTCATAGCCTGAACGAGTCCTGGGCAAACCCGTGATAAAATCCATGCCTAGCTTATCCCACTTCCATTCGGGTATCGGCAATGGTTGTAACAATCCTGCTGGCTTCTGTTGCTCTGCCTTTACTCTCTGGCATACATCACAAACTGCTACATACTCCGCTATATCCTTCTTCATTCCGGTCCACCAGAAAATATCCTTCAAATCCAAATACATCTTGGTATTTCCTGGGTGAATCGAATACAGTGAATTGTGTGCCTCTTGCAAAATCAACTTCCTGATCTTCGGGTTATTGGGCACATAAACACGGTCTTCAAACCATAGGGTATCGTGCTCATCCTCACGAAATCCTTTAGCTTTTCCTTTGCTTAGTTTCTCCTTTATAGCGGCAACCTCTTTGTCAGTCTTCTGAGCTTCCCTGATTCTATCCATCAAAGTTGACTGAATCTCCAATGCTGCTACATAGCCTCTCGGAACTATTTCCAAACATAGTTCACGAAGATTTTCTGCTAACTCCTTGGGTATTTCTCCTGTCATTAACATATTGACATGGCTCTTACGGCTTAATGCGTCAGCTACTACATTAGCCTTTCCGGGATGATAATGTAATTTCATGTCATAATCTTTGATAAGCTCCAACCATCTCCTTTGTCTGAGATTCAACTCCTTCTGTGTGAAAATGTACTTCAAACTCTTATGATCCGTGTACACCTCACAAGGGTTTCCAATGAGGAAATGTATCCATGTTTTCAAAGCATGCACTACGGCTGCTAACTCCAAATCATGCGTAGCATAATTCAACTCATGGGGCTTCAGTTGTCTTGAGGCATATGAAACAACTCTCCCTTCCTGCATAAGCACTGCTCCAAGTCCTCGACGTGAAGCGTCGCAGTACACCTCATAATCTTTGGTCTGGTCTAGCAAAATCAACACTGGTGAGGTAACCAAGCGTTTCTTCAACTCCTGAAAACTAGCCTCACACTCGTCTCTCCATATGAACTTGGTATCTTTCTTTAACAACTCAGTCATAGGCTTCGCAATCTTTGAGAAATTCTCAATAAATCTCCGGTAGTATCCTGCGAGTCCAAGAAAACTCCGGATCTCTCCAACTGTTGTTGGGGCTTCCCACTTGGTCACGGTTTCAACTTTAGCGGGATCTACTGCTATACCTTCTCCGGATATAACGTGTCCGAGGAATCCTACTTCTTTCAACCAAAACTCACATTTGCTAAACTTGGCATATAATTGGTGTTCTCTGAGCTTTCCAAGTACCAAACGCAAATGCTCCTTATGCTCCTCTTCATTCTTCGAATAAACCAGGATATCATCAATGAACACTACGACTAACTTATCCAAAAACTCCATAAACACTTTGTTCATCATGTTCATAAAGTAGGCAGGCGCGTTAGTCAGACCAAATGACATAACGGTATACTCATACAGCCCATACCTGGTGGTAAAAGCTGTCTTCAGAATATCCTGTTCTCGAATCTTCAACTGGTGGTATCCTGATCGCAGATCGATCTTGGAAAATACCTTAGCTCCTTGCAATCGATCAAATAGATAGTTGATCATTGGTAGTGGGTACTTGTTCTTGATCGTTACTTCGTTCAATCCTCGATAATCAACAACCATCCTTAACGATCCATCCTTCTTCTCCACTAGAAGTACTGGCGATCCCCAAGGTGAAGAACTTGGGCGAATATATCCCTTATCCAATAACTCCTTAATCTGCTTCTTAATTTCCACCAAATCCTTTGCTGGCATCCTATAAGGTCTCTTTGATATTGGCCCAGTGTCGGGCAATAGCTCAATCAAGAACTCAATATCTCTATCCGGTGGAATGCCTGGCAACTCTTTTGGAAATCCCTTACCACTGGTACTTCCTCCTGCACAACTCCTGTTAGGCAATTTACTTGAGTCCTCTTTGGCACATGCCGGGATACATACTTGATCCTTCTACCTTCTGGGGTGGTAAGCAAAATTGACTTACTAGCACATTCAATATTCCCTTCATACTTTGATAACCAATCCATGCCTAATATCACATCCAATCCTTGAGATTCCAACACTATTAGGTCTGAGGGAAAAACATAGTTACCAATCCTTAATGGTAACTGATCACACCATAGACTAGCCGCATACTCTGCTCCAGGCGTGGTTACTAACATGGGTGACCTAAGGGCTTGGGTTGGTAGGTTATACTTATCCACAAATCCCCTTGAGATGTATGAATGCGATGCACCAGTATCAAAAAGAACGAGTGCAGTAAATGACTTAACCAAAAAATTACCTATTACTGCATCGGGCTGAGCTTCAACCTCCTCCACGCTAACGTGGTTCACCTGTCCCCTGTTGAAAGGGTTCGGCTTCTTCCCAAAACTTCCATTGCCATTTTGGCCTTTAGGACATTCATTGGCATAATGTCCGGTCTTCGAACACTTATAGCAAGTGACTTGGCTCAAGTCCTTCTTGGCTGGGGTTGAGGGGTTGGTGCGGTTTTGGCCGTTGCTTCCTCCGTTGCCATTACCATTCTTGGTGCCATTGTGATTGTGTGAGCTACCTCCTCCATGGGTATGCTCAAAATGTCCTCCCGGTCTAGGGGTAAAACATGGCTTCTGCTAAGCTCCTGAATTGTACTTTCCTTGTCCATACTTCCTCTTGCGATTCTCAATTTGCTGCTGCTTCCCTTCAATCATAAGAGCATGATCTACCAACTCCTGGTAGTTATTGAAGGTGGCTACCATCAATTGCATGCTCAACTCATCATTCAGTCCTTCCAAAAACTTCTCTTGCTTAGCTGCATCCGTAGCGATGTCATCTGGGGCATAACGTGCTAACTTACTAAATTCCTCCACATACTGGCCAACTATCCTTCCTCCTTGGCGCAAGTTGTGAAACTCACGCTTCTTCATGGCCATAGCTCCTGCTGAAACATGGGCAGTACGGAAAGCCTGCTGAAACTAGTCCCATGTGACAGTGTAGACAGGGAAAGTGGCTGTGAAATTCTCCCACCATGAGGCTGCGGGTCCTTCTAACTGATGTGCGGCAAACTTCACCTTCTCTGCATCTGTGCATCCTGCTGTGGTCAACTCCCTAGCTGTCTTGCGGAGCCAATCATCTGGTACTATCGGCTCGGTGCTACTGGAAAACACCGGTGGATTCAGCCTAAGAAAACGGGCTAAGTGGTCAACAGGTGGTGGTGGTGGTGGGTTGTTGTTGTTGTTCCCCTGATTCTGATTCTGGACTAGCAACTGCATCAATGTGTTCTGCTGCTGGATCAACTGGGTGAGCTCCGGTGGGAAAGCAAAACCGGGGTCACGTCTCGGAGGCATCTGAGGGTTTAGAAAAGATAAGATATAAGAATAGAGAGGGTCTAAAGAGAAAACACTACCCATATGCACATGAGGCAAAAGCAAACAATTCACTTCAATCAATCAAACAAAGGCATACAATCGATCTAACTATCGCAAAAGTGCTCGGGATACTATATTTACATGGTGGAATACTACTACTGATGAGGTAGTCTATTAGAAATATTCTACGGTCGTTGACTCCATAATATCTGCTCCTGCTTCATCAACATAGTCATCATCGCTACTATCTTCTTCTGAGTCGGTGCCGTCAATGATGATGTAGTCTTCCGGGCTAATCTCCTTGGGTTCTTCGTCTTCATCTACGAGTGTCGGGCCTCCCATAAATATTCCAATCTTCTTGATCAGGTCGTCATTCTTCTCCACCAATACCTCAATTTACTCTTCATAATCTTCATGTGTAGCCTTGAGTTCTTCCTCCAGTTCCTTGATTTTGGTCTTAGCCTTCTTCAGATCTATCATGTTGGCGCACATCTGGTTCTCCTGTCATCGAATGTGCTGGTTTAGCTCCTGGATAAAAGCTGCAGTTGATCTATCATTCCTGGTGCTGATCATCTCCCAGTGTTCATCTCGGCGCCCACAAATCTGGTAGATAGTATCCTTGAGATCCTTGCGGTAGACTTCTCCAATGCGTCCCATGGTGATGTGAGCTGCCATGCTCTTTCCTAGACTTCAAGTTGGTGCATCAAAAGAGAACTATATGGGCTCAGTGACTGGTCATGAACGTTCTTCCTGGAACTTGAACTTGAATCGTCTAGCGCTCTTCTTCAGGTAAAGTGGCGTTGTAGGTTCCCATGAAGCTTGGTACTCCTATGTTTAGGTATCTAGTGACTTCCTTCAAGTGACGTCCAAAGGGTGTATCTTCATCCGGTTGTGTGAACTTGTTCCTTGCATCCGCCATCCTAAAGAGTAGAAAAGATGAGAAGTTAGAAGAGAAGAGAGTGATATAGGTTTGTAGCTTAGTGGTCGTGTCCTACAGTCAGCGTGTGCTCTGATACCATCTCTGTAGCGACCAGACCTCAAATAGTCTGATCTCTGTGCTCCGGTGTCATCCCTGGATCAGTAATGCTGACACCACACAGTACTCGGAGGATTTATAGCAGAGTAGCAATCACACACTTATTACATCGAGTGTCTCAAAAGAGAACTTATTATAATAAATATGGCTTAAGGCCATCAAATAACTATAACAGCGGAAGGCTTGGAAGATAAGTGAGTCCATCAACTCCAACGGCATCACTGAGTATAGAACCATGACCTAAAAACTCCTTAATCATTGTCTGAAAAGTCTGCAACATTAAGGTTGCAGCCCGAAACGGGTCAGCACATGGAATATACTGGCAAGGTAACACATAGAGAGTAATGGAATGAACAGCTATACTATATGCATATTTGGCTGGTGGAAAGCTCTATGATTACAGTTTTGCGTAAAGCCAATTTTTCCCTACTTCAAAGGAATAAAAGTTAATTACTATCATGGTGGTTGTTAAACATTGAGAATGGTTGACAGCATTCTCAATCCCAATTAAGCATCATCATTAAACATAACCCAACAAAATTAATTTAGAGTAACATGTTGAGATTCACATGAAAATCCAAGTACTAGATACTCAAGATGTCCATAACCGGGGACACGGCTAATCATGATTACTTTGTTATACTCTGCAGAGGTTTGCGCACTTTTCCCCACAAGACTCGATCGCCTCCATTTGTTTTCTCGCACTACATGGTGTTTGAGAAGACGGATGACCGAGACATAGCCTTTCAGAAGCGCTAGCACCTTACGATCGGGAAGACCGTACCACCTACATCCCCTACATCTGCTAGTCTACCACTATAAGAGTTCGCACGACTTAGTCAACTATGCTAGAGCCCATAATAGCTTATGGCTGCACACGGAAGTTTCTAGTATGAATAGTCTTATGATCCCTTTGAGCCTGGGTGGCGGTCCAAAAGAAAACAGGCAAGTCCTGGAATACCCAGGTGCCTCAATCCACCCAGATGTGTGTTTAAGTTGCCACCTTAGATAAACCATTAATTAACAATCTCACATCTGTCATGGATATCACTCACCCAATCCACGTCTACTAGCATAGCATGGCATAATAAGCAAACGTAGAAGTAACTCCCAAAGGTTTGATAATAAACAGGTAATAGGTACTACCTCATCTATTTCCCATCCCACAATTTAATTAGATCCTAATCATGCAATGTGTGAGGATTGATCTAATGCAATAAAACTGGGTAGTAGAAAAGGTATGATCAAAGTGTTACTTGCCTTGCTGATGATCCGGGAAACCTAACGATTCGAAGTAACTGGCGGCGCACTCCGGGTACTCTATTGCAAACAAACAAACAAGCATACAATAAGTACTCATCTAATGCACGGGTAAAACTCAAATAAGAGATCTAACCAGAAGGTTCAACTTAAGAACTCCGGTTGGCAAAAAGAATCAAATCGAACGAAGCAACGAAAGTCAAACGGCAAAAGAAAACAACTTCGTTCTAGTAATCTGGATCTAGGGCAAGTTTTACAGTAGCAAAATCTTGTTTAAGTTGGTTAAATGGATAGAGGGTTTCGAGACGAAACTCTAGGCGCTTGAATCGCCTGATTCCGATAAACGAGCAAAAAGTTATACTAAAACGAAAATTGGATCAGGAATCGCGATCAGAAAAATTGCGGACTTAATCCGAGAAAAGAAAACGACAAACGGATTAACGAACGAACGTTCGTTATCCAGATCTAAACGATGAACGTGTTCGTTTAAATGAACAAACGAGCGAACGCTCGCTATTTAACCTAAACCGAAAAAACCGATCTAAAAAAACGAAAACTAAAAAAAGCAAAAAAACCGACGGAAAACCGTTCGGTTTTCTAAAAAAAACAGGCAGCACGGACTACGAGGCGGCGGCGAACCTCAGCGGGCGTGCGGCGGGGCGGCGGCTCCGGCTAGCGGCGCGGCAGGGCGGCGGCGGCGCGCAGGCGGCCGCGGCGGGTGCGGGGCTGGGGCGAGGCGCTGGGCTAGGGTTTCCCCCCCCCGGGTGGGCCGGCTTATAAAGCCCCTACGGGCCGGGAGTCCTAGTCGGACACGGCCCGTAGGTCGGTTCCCCTTTTTTTAAATAGTTATGCTCGGAAAAAAATATAAAGAAATACTAAACGGACTCCAAAAATCCCGAAATAAATTTTCCTTGGCTTCTAAAATCAAGCCCGACAAAGTGAACATTTATTTGGGCCCTAAATGTAATTTTGAAAAACGCACATTTTTCCTAAATTCAAATAAAACACCGAAAAACTCCGAAATAAAATCTTATTTGATTTTATTATTAAATCCTCAATATTTCTCTATTTTGGGAAAGTCATTTTATTCCCTCTCTCATATTTTTGTAATAGAAATAATTGATGATAAAATAAATAAAATCAAATGATCCTATTCTCAAAATTTGAGAAAACTCAAATATGAAAATAACGAAATCCCCAACTCTCTCCGTGGGTAATTGAGTTGCGTAGAATTTCTAGGATCAACCAAAATGCAAAATAAAATATGATACACAATGATGATCTAATGTATAACATTCCAAATTGAAAATTTGGGATGTTACAGGAATACATCTCAAATTATGAGGTGACAACTTGCCACTCACGGGAAAAAGAATTGGATTGATAAGAACAAGTAGATGAGAAGCTATTTCACCGGGAGGATAAAAGAAGAACTTGGGTCACTTATGAGCACCATAGATAGAAACAATCCTTAGGGAAGGCTTTAGGTGAAACATGACACAAGATAGCTCCAACTAGTTGGTTGATGAATTTAAAATACCTCATTCTTAATAACATGTGAATCATGAAACATGAACTCAAATTATCAAGAATGACATAATGCCACCTCGAATGATATGGTTGAAAGAATTGCACTCCGGATTACCAGATGAAGAATTCTTGAGCTCTTGTGAAAAGAATCTTGATGAACGCTTCGAGAAGGGGAAAAAATCCTTGATGAACCATCATGTAGAGTCTCCATGAAGAACTCCGGTAAACAAAAGGATGACGAAAAGAAAAGGAAGTTGAAAACACAAGGTGAATCCTTGTACCGATTTAGATGAATCTCCGTGGTGAAATAGTTGGAAAAGATTGGAACTTTGGGAAAAATAGAGGATGAACAATTGAAATCAGGAATTTAATCATCGTGAACAAACTCCGGAAGAAAAGATTAACATATGGATGAAACAAGAATAAGAATTACATTATGCTTATCCTTCACCAATTTAGATTGATGACAAGCAACGGATTTGGCGTACTACTTATTCTCGTAGAAAAAATTAAGAGAGATATAACATAAACTTGAGAATGTCTTCCACGAACCACCAGTGGGATTTATAACAACGAATGAATTGATATGATAACAAGGTAAGTGAAATCTTGAACGAACCACCGTAAGAATTAAAATGACCGAAGGGAAGATAAAGGAACACTGGGAAGAATTAGCAAATGAATGAAGATGCTTGAGAGAATTTATATATGAGAGAATGAAGAGATCATGCACTGATTAGAGGATATTTGATCGATGCACCGGTAAAATTAGGAGGATGAGAGCTGAAAGCTGAGAATGAATAACTCTGAGATGATGGGCTCCGGATAATCAAACTGAAAAGACTCCTGAATTGCTCCGGATAGGTGAAAAGAATTCCCACAATAGAAAATAATTATGAGAGGATGGAAACAAGCTAGAATCACGAATCTGTGAGAGAACGGATAAGATATGGAGGTAAAACTCTTCTTCGGTCTTCAGACGCAGAGAATGATGATGAGAAACACCACCATGAATTGGTGAGGCACTCCGGAATGAAAAATTGGAAAAGTTGAGCCAACGATGAAAAGAAATGAAAGATCTTGGAGAAAGGCATTTGACTGATGACAATCATTCTTACGTCAAACTTCGAAAAGAAATTTGAGGATAGCTCCGAAAAAAAATAAGAAGAGTCAGGTAAGATCCTGGGAAAAGACCTGTGGGTTGGGGCCCACTCAAAAGAAACACCGTTGAAATGATTAAAGGAGAGATTGCATCGGTTGAATTAAAAGGCTTGAATGAGATAACATCCTCAAAATAGCTTGAACGGATTAAGAGTGGAAACACGAATCTTCTGAGATATCTTTAGCACTCCGAAACAAAAGAATAGCAAGCGGGGAAGATTAAGAGGTGCACCGGCATAAATAGGCATTGGGCAAAAAGAAAAGGAGTATGCTCAATTCCAAAGCTTGAATTAAATCCACTGGAGAAGAAAATGAGTGAAGAGTGACGAACTTGAAGCTTCGTTAGAATCTTCATGAGAATCACCGGATACGAACATTGAAAGAAAAGAATGAAGAGACTTCACAAGAATAAAATGGATACTTGATAAAGAAATCTGATTCCTTGAAGAGACAAGGGTGGGAGGGCGGGAAAAACAAAGGTAACTTGGGACGGATGAAGCAAACACGATGAGAAGACTTGGAGGTGATCTTGCGGATGAGACAAATGATAGGAACATCTTGAAGAGAATCGCACCGGTTGACAAAGATTGACATGACAAACTCGATGATCGAGAAGGATTAGTATTCATATAGGAACATGAGAACACCTCTTAGGAAAAGGTATGGAATCAACATTTGACTTCGAAGCAACTCGAATACCACAACTCAAAACAAAACAAAGGATTGGCTTGCAGAATAGGCCGGAACAAACATATGATAGAGATTTCGTCTGAAGTTTTCGTGGTGGGGCCTACACGGGCTCGATTGTACATCACCATCATGTACAAGGCAGTGCACATGACATACGAAGCATCCCTGAGTCGACATAGCCAAGGACTCTTTAAGACACAACGAGACCACTGTAAAACCAAACGTGAATAGGCGGACCACTAGACGTCGAACCCCAATTTCATATCATACATCTATGGGAAAGATATCCTATGAGCTACTTGAATTCCCACTTATAAACTCCCGAAACTTTCCAGTTATGCAATCAGGTGTTGGGGATACAGGGGAAGCATAATATCTCACCCAAACTACACAAATCCTACATCCAGTTGTATCCATTCTTCAACACATAACCAAGAAACCTTCGGAAATCATTTACCTCAACCTTCGAAAAGCATCCGTTATACGAGTTATGGCAATACTCCCGAACTCCCACCCCAGTACAAGATGGCGTCGAGGTTATCTCACCAACAACTGCATAAAAGAGATTTTCGATGTCGGTGAAACTAATCTCAGGTATTCCAGAACTGCAACGATAAAATTGTGACAACAACACCTCGGAGCTCAACTCCCCGGGACACTGCCACAACCCCTAAATGACAGGAGGCACCAAGAACAATGTTCTCGTCACAAAACAATCGGAACGATTCCAAGATACCCGCGTGATCCTAATTTTTTTTAGTGAAATTTGAGAAGAGAAGAGTCAAAACTCTACGTCAGGATGCCTCACCAGAGCGACGAAGGGACTGAGGAGTAAAAAGCAGTCCTAACTCTCCGATATATATAATTCCTAAATGACTCAAAACATTTTTCTAGACTCAAATACGCCAGTGATTCGATCAAGTAGGGGGCTCCTAAGGTCGGTGAAGGCTCTGATTACCAACTTGTAACGCCCTCGATGCGGCTATATCTCCTACGTGTCGAAGCACGACTTAGAGGCATAACCGCATTGAAAGCAATGTCGCAAGTTAGGTAAACTTCGCAAACAACCCATGTAATATAATAAGGGAAAAGAGATACATAGTTGGCTTACAATCGCCACTTCACACAATACATGAATAAAGCATTAGAACATCCAAATACAATCAAGGTCCGACTACGGAACCAAAATAAAAGAAGAATCCCAAATGCAACAAGGTCCCCGATCGACCCCAACTGGGCTCCACTATTGATCAACTAGAACGAAACAACATAAAGGACAAGATCTTCATCGAGCTCCTCCTGAGCTAGGTTGTGTCATCGGCACGGACCTATCGGCACCTGCAAGCTGGTTTAGGAAGTATCTATGAGCCACGGGGACTCAGCAATCTCGCACCCTCGCGATCAAGACTATTTAAGCTTATGGGTAAGGTAAAGGCATGAGGTGGAGCTGCAGCAAGCGACTAGCATATATGGTGGCTAACATACGCAAATGAGAGCGAGAAGAGAAGGCAAAAGCACGGTCGCACAACTATGATCAAGAAATGATCCTAGAACAACCTACGTGAAGCATTACTCCAACACCGTGTTCACTTCCCGGACTCCGCCGGAAAGAGACCATCACGGTTACACACGCGGTTGATGCATTTTAATTAAGGTCAACTTCAGGTTTTCTACAACCGGACATTAACAAATTCCCATCTGCCCATAACCGCGGGCACGGCTTTCGAAAGTTCAAAACCCTGCAGGGGTGTCCCAACTTAGCCCATCACAAGCTCTCACGGTCAACGAAGGATATTCCTTCTAGCGGGAAGACCCGATCAGGCTCGGAATCCCGATCTGCGGTCTTCCCGCTAGAAGGAATATCCTTCGTTGACCGTGAGAGCTTGTGATGGGCTAAGTTGGGACACCCCTGCAGGGTTTTGAACTTTCGAAAGCCGTGCCCGCGGTTATGGGCAGATGGGAATTTGTTAATGTCCGGTTGTAGAAAACCTGAAGTTGACCTTAATTAAAATGCATCAACCGCGTGTGTAACCGTGATGGTCTCTTTCCGGCGGAGTCCGGGAAGTGAACACGGTGTTGGAGTAATGCTTCACGTAGGTTGTTCTAGGATCATTTCTTGATCATAGTTGTGCGACCGTGCTTTTGCCTTCTCTTCTCGCTCTCTTTTGCGAACAGGTTAGCCACCATATATGCTAGTCGCTTGCTGCAGCTCCACATATTTACCTTGCCTTACCTATAAGCTTAAATAGTCTTGATCGCGAGGGTGCCAGATTGCTGAGTCCCTGTGGCTCACAGATTACTTCCAAACCAGATGCAGGGCCTGATGATTCCGTTCCAGATGACGCGCTTGAGCTCAAGTGGGAGTTCGACGAGGACTCACACCGTTACTATGTGTCTTTCCCTGATGATCAATAGTGGTGCCCAGTTGGGGTGATCGGGACCGTGTCGCATGGTGGGTTTATCTTTTATTTTGGCGCCGTAGTCAGGCCATGAGTGTTTGTTTGATGTAATGCTATTTATGTACTTTGATTGACGTGGCGAGTGTAAGCCAACTATGTATCTCCCCTTTTATTATATTTATATTACATGGGATGTTGTGAAGATTGCCTAACTTGCGACATTGCTTTCAATGCGGTTATGCCTCTAAGCCGTGCCTCGACACGTGGGAGATATAGCCGCATCGAGGGCGTTACAGCGTGTAATCTGAGGAAGTGAGTGGCGGCGGTGGGATGGATCCCTAGGAATTAGGGATTTGGTCTAGGTTAGGCTAATATATATATTGAGTGGTTTTGGTTAGGGATACATCCGTCCCTCCGATCATAATCGTGCGGTCGGGAAAAATAGGCTAGGGAGCCCAAATAAGAAAACGGAGACGTTTTGTAGATGTTTGGGGATGATCCGGACACAACGGTGGCGACAGTCCGAGTCGGGTCTGGGACAGCTTTTCGGATGTGCGTGCGAGGAGGGGCGCAGGCTGACGAGAGGGGTTAGGTAGGGCATGAGGGTGTGTAGTGAAATGTGAAGACGGTCCAGGGAGGAAAAGAGAGGGAAAGTCTGGCAACAGTTTTCGGAGACCAAAAACGTCCGACGTTAGACCGGATATACTGCCGCTATAGTTATCCGTTGGGGCAATAGACGATCTCCGAATGCGATGAAACTTGACAGGCGGTCTATCTACACGATAATAAGACCACACGACAACTTTCATCCCATTCCGAGAACATTTTCCAGCCACTTATAAAATAATATTTCGAACATGCCGCAGGCGCGTGCAAGTGTGGTTGGGCTCAGAACGGACAACGGACGGAACGAGGAGACCGAGACGGATGCAAGTTTCGAAAACATGATGATGCAATGCACATGATGACATGACAAGATGCGACACGCAAGCAAATGACAAAGCAACAACAGCGAATAACTGGAAGACACCTGGCGCAGCGGTCTCGGGGCATCACACTTTATGACTAATGTTGAGTCCATGAATTATACGCACTCTCACCCTTCCACCATTGCAAGCCTCTCTAGTATCGCGCAACTTTCGTCGGTACATAAACCCACCATTTACCTTCATCAAAACAGCCACCATACCTATCTATTATGTCATTTCCATAGCCATTCTGAGATATATTGCCATGCAACTTTCAACCGTTCCGTTTATTATGACATGCTCCATCATTGTCATATTGCTTTGCATGATCATGTAGTTGACATCATATTTGTGGCAAAGCCACCTTCATAATTTTTTATACATGTCACTCATGAGTTATTGCACATTTCGCTACACCGCCGGAGGCATTCATATAGAGTCATATTTGGTTCCAAGTATCAAGTTGTAATTCTTGAGTTGTAAGTAAATAAAAGTGTGAAGGTCATCATTATTAGAGCATTGTCCTATGTGAGGAAAGGATGATGGAGACTATGATTCCCCCACAAGTCGGGATGAGACTCCGGACAAAAAAATTTAGAAAAAAGAGGCCATAAAAATGAGAAGGCCCAAAACAAAGCAAAAACAAAAAATGAGAGCAAAAGAGAGAAGGGGCAATGCTACTATCCTTTTACCACACTTGTGCTTCAAAGTAGCACCATGATCTTCATGATAGAGAGTCTCCTATGTTGTCACTTCCATATACTAGTGGGAATCTTTCATTATAAAACTTGGCTTGTATATTCCAATGATGGGCTTCCTCCAAATGCCGTAGGTCTTTTTGAGCAAGCGAGTTGGATGCACACCCACTTAGTTTCTTTTTGAGCTTTCATACACTTATAGCTCTAGTGCATCCGTTACATGGCAATCCCTACTCACTCACATTGATATCTATTGATGGGCATATCCATAGCCCGTTGATACGCCTAGTTGATGTGAGACTATCTTCTCCTTTTTGTCTTCTCCACAACCACCATCCTATTCCACCTATAGTGCTATGTCCATGTATTGCGTGAAAGTTGAAAAAGTTTGAGAAAATCAAAAGAATGAAACAATTGCTTGGCTTGTCATCGGGGTTGTGCATGATTTAAATATTTTGTGTGATGAAGATAGATCATAGCCAGACTATATGATTTTGTAGGAATAGCTTTCTTTGCCCATGTTATTTTGAGAAGACATAATTGCTTGGTTAGTATGCTTGAAGTATTATTATTTTTATGTCAAGATTAAACTTTTGTCTTGAATCTTATGGATCTGAATATTCATGCCACAATAAAGAGAATTACATGAATAAGTATGTTAGGTAGCATTCCACATCAAACATTCTTTTTTTATCATTTACATACTCGAGGACGAGCAGGAATTAAGCTTGGGGATGCTTGATACGTCTCCAACGTATCTATAATTTTTTATTGTTCCATGTTATTATATTATCAACCTTGGATGTTTTATATGCATTTATATGCTATTTTATATGATTTTTGGGACTAACCTATTAACCTATTAACCTAGAACCTATTAACCTATTAACATATTAACCTAACCCCCCTGGGCGCGCCTCCCTACCTCGTGGACAGCCTGAAGACCCCCCTGACTTGTTCTCGACGCCAAAACCTCTTATATATACTGACACTTCTAGAAAGAAACCTAGATCGGGAGTTCCGCCGCCGCAAGCCTCTGTAGCCACCGAAAACCAATCTAGACCCGTTCCGGCACCTTGCCGGAGGGGGGGAATCCCTCTCCGGTGGCCATATTCATCATTCCGGCTCTCTCCATGACGAGGAGGGAGTAGTTCACCCTCGGGGCTGAGGGAATGTACCAGTAGCTATGTGTCTGATCTCTCTCTCTCTCTCTCGTGTTCTTGATTCGCACGATCTTGATGTATCGCGAGCTTTGCTATTATAGCTGGATCTTATGATGCTTCTCCCCCTCTACTTTCTTGTAATGGATTGAGTTTTCCCTTTGTAGTTATCTTATCAGATTGAGTCTTTAAGGATTTGAGAACACTTGATGCGTGTCTTACATGTGCTTATCTATGGTGACAATGGGATATTCATGTGATCCACTTAATGTATGTTTTGGTGATCAACTTGCGAGTTCCGCGACCTCGTGAACTTATGCATAGGGGTTAGCACACATTTTCGCCTTGACTCTCCGGTAGAAACTTTGGGGCACTCTTTGAAGTTCTTTGTGTTGGTTGAATAGATGAATCTGAGATTGTGTGATGCATATCGTATAATAATACCCACGGATACTTGAGGTGACATTGGAGTATCTAGGTGACATTAGGGTTTTGGTTGATTTGTGTCTTAAGGTGTTATTCTAGTATGAACTCTAGGATAGATTGAACGGAAAGAATAGCTTCGTGTTATTTTACTATGGACTCTTGAATAGATCGATCAGAAAGGATAACTTTGAGGTGGTCGTACCCTATTAGTGACTTTGGAGTGACTCTTTGTTGCATGTTGAGGGATAGTTATATGATCCAATTATGTTATTATTGTTTTGAGAACTTACACTAGTGAAAGTATGAACCATAGGCCTTGTTTCCTAGCATTGCAATACTGTTTTCGCTCACTTTTACTACTTGCTACCTTGCTGTTCTTATATTTTCAGATTACAAAAACCTATATCTACCATCCATATTTCACTTGTATCACCATCTCTTCGCCGAACTAGTGCACCTATTCAGTTTACCATTGTATTGGGTGTGCTGGGGACACAAGAGACTCTTTGTTATTTGGTTGCAGGGTTGTTTGAGAGAGACCATCTACATCCTACGCCTCCCACGGATTGATAAACCTTAGGTCATCCACTGGAGGGAAATTTTCTACTGTCCTACAAACCTCTGCACTTGGATACCCAACAACATCTACAAGAAGAAGGTTGTGTAGTAGACATCACGAGTAGATATAAGCCATGGGATGAAACTAACCTCGATGGAAAATAGCATTCGTTCCCAAAATTGTCCTTTGTAGGTACATCAAGAAGCATGTTAAGCATAACAGGCTAAACATCAACCAAAATTAGACATGGCAGACAAAATAATCTCCAAAAGATAGCTTCAGTGTGCAGGTTTAAGCACGCTAGTAAAGCAAATCAAGTGGAAAGGTGTGCTAACTGCAACAGGCCTAACATTTAACAACAAGCAAACATGGTCATTCAAACTGGTATTGTTCCAGTCTAAGTACACTGGTTATGGTTAAATAAAAATGGAAAGGAGTGTTAACTACAAGATGCAACAACCAAATGTAGTCATTCATAGTGGTATTGTTGAAACTGGTACGGATGAAATTGAACTGCACAGTTCATACTTGCACATATAGAACATCATGTTGTGAATAACTGGAATAAACAAGGCATACTATGAACAACCAAAGATAGCATTTGAAACTGAACATATGCTAACTACAAACAACCGAACAATCAAAAAACTTTAAAAGAAGCATATGCTAGCTATAACAGGCTTAACAGCAAGCAAATATATGCAATCCTATCGGTATGTTGAAAACTGGATTGATGAAATGTACTGCACAGTAAATAATTGCACATATAGAGCATCACATTGTGAACAACTGAAATAAACAAATCATGGGTTTCGTCACTTGTCACAGATGGGCTCATTCCTGTGGGAAGAGCACGGACCCTGGATCCATGTTGTTGCAGATGGGATCCTTCCCCTTGGAAGAGAACGGCTGTTGGGTGCCCTCCCTGATGTCGCAGATGGGCGCTTTCCCCTTGGAAGAGCAGATGGGCTCTTTCCCCTTGGAAGATCCAGAGAGGGTGACGTCCTCGTGGTCACCGTCGATGAGGTCTGACATGGAAGCTATGGATCCCAAGCTAGCATCGCAGAACCTATCCTTCGGAAATGACAAAAGGGGCTCGATGGCGATGTAGAATGGCAAATTGTTGACAGCGAGCCAGAGGAGATCAGCGGCGGGGCCATGGATGAGATCGATGGCGGTTGAACCCGAGGGGTTGGGGGTGGGCCACTTAACCTGTGACACAGCCCGCCTCAGGGCGTCGCTTCCGATGACCTCGATGTTGTAGCCGGTGGATGAGACATGCCTGCATACTCTAGCCCGCTGCTTGAGTGCCTGCCACCAGTAATGGTCGTCAGCTTCCTCCGCAACATCGGGCGAAGAGACCGCTATACACCTCTTTTGGGCCAGTTGCTCCTCGAGCTCCACGAGAAGCGTAATTGGGCTTAGGTTGCGACGCTCTGCAGTGGGGGATGGGGATGGGGATCTGTGGGAAAGGGGGCATTTGGCAGGCGTCATCTAAGAAACTCAGGGTGGCCTGGGTATGGAGATCGGTGGGTAAGCTGCACGGACAAACCGACAGATGTTGACAACGGAGGCCTTGCGACGGCGGCGGCGGGGACTTTGCTAGGGTTTCGAGCGAGGGAGGGGTGTATGTGTGTGCTTGCGCGGGTACTGAAATTTTAACTACTCAGGAGTCAAACGCGGGAGTGAAATGCCAGGCTATTGAAAATTTTGATGATAGTGCATCGCACATTGTCCGGAGATAACAACCGTGTATTATGAAAAAGAAAAACCCTCGAGGCGGGCAGATATTTTTGATGCAGGCGGGATTGGGAACAAGAAACATCGCACATGGTCCGGAGATAACAATTGTGTGTTATGAAACAGAAAAACCCTCGAATCGGGCAGATATTTTTGAGAGGGGGAGCCTCGTGGAGCCCAATGTACTGTGCGGATGTGTGCGTGACAGGTGCACCGGCGTGGCACACGGTTAGTTTGAGTGAACCGTGTCTGTTGCGTCATTCGACTTGTCTAATGTTCATAAATTTGGCGAAAAATGATGCGGGAGAGGGTCAGAACACGAACACCCTTGCATCTGGACAAAATTTATGTATCAACTGGGTGGTTTGATTTTCAAATACCAAATGCAACTTCGATGTGGCACCTCTTTCGCAAAGCGCACGGTATTGCTTGATCCCACCCTCTCGTGTCGGCACGAAGGGAATCCTAAGCTATGAATGCATGTCCCCTCCCCCTCAACCGAGGTTCACCTAGAAAAGTGTGAAGTAGCTAGCAGCCCCCCC
>NC_041386.1:218120399-218162315 GCF_002162155.2 Triticum dicoccoides | reverse complement strand
AATGCATGCCCCCCAACCGAGGTTCACCTAGCAAAGTACAATGTAGCAACCCCCCCCACACACACACACACTTTCAGTCGGCGGGACAGAGAGGCATATATCTCACCAAGATGGATCATAAAACGGACCAAGAATAATCCACCTTGGTCGTACAACCTCTCTCTTGTTGTTGGTCAAAGTGAAGGCCGTCCATGCGACCCCGGAGATGGGATAGCTCACCAATAATCACGCAAGTAGCTAGTCCCCGAAGACAACCACTGCATGTGTGTGGCCCAAACATATGTATGGAGAGGTGTGTTTTTGAGTAACAATGAACAACTTTGATGTGGCACCGTGATTTCGAACTAGAAATCCCCACACTGAGTGAGGGTTAGGTTGACGATGCATATGTATGTTACACCACACTTCAAGCCAACAACGGGGATTCATATATGCATGCATGCATGCATATATAGTATATGTGCTCAAAATTAATTAGGTCTGAATCTCACCATGACCTATACTACGATAACACTAACCAAATGAAGAATCTGCCATCGTAACCTATCTTGTTATTGGTCAAGGTGATCATGGACGTCCACGCGGGCCCACGAATATATAGGCTTGTTGCCGATAACCACGCGAGGGAGTGTATCGTTCGAAGGCAACCACTACATGAATATGTATGGAGATGATGCATGCATGCATGTTTGAATAAACAACATTGATCTGGCGCGTGTGTTAAAAATCGTACACTAGCTCCCCACACAGAGCGAGATCGGTTCATGATGGTGTCGTTGTACTAGCCACTTCGACTCGATGGGAGGGATTCATGCGTACACATGCATATGTGTGTGCTGAAAGTGTATCATGCATGTCATCCCAGAGCAAAAATAATAATCCCCTCCTAAGTCAAATTAACATCTCTTGCTGTCAGGCAAAAAGAAGTGATGGACCAAGCGGGCCCACAGATGGAAAGCATCGATATCGTTGATAACTGCTTAAGTGGGTGCGAGAGGACAACCACCACCGCTTTGCATGTGGGCCAAACATATATATGTTGAATACCCAAATGCATAACTTCGATGTGCCACATGCCTCAAAAACCGTAAACCATGCACCCACATAGAGCGAGGTTCATATCAAGCGTACTACATATGATGGCCCCCTTCCCCCCTCTTCACTGCATACCGTATGCTCCTTCCGTAATATATGTACAAGTACAACCCAAAAGAATCCTCATCGATGGTGAAATTAATTAACCTCTCCCGATGTAGGTCAAAGTGATGCATGCATGCATGCATCGACGATGGCCTCGTGGGCCGATAGATGGAAGCGTCACACATGAGTGTCCTAGCTAGGATATATATGCATGTGGCCCAAAAAGGTGTTGTGTGATGTTTAAATAACCAATTTCACAATTTTGATGTGCCACGTGCCTCGGTAACCAAAAAGTTGACACTGACTGAGGTGTACTTGTTCACGGACGCATACGTATAGTATATATGCTAGTCCCCTCCCAACTCTTCGACGCGTACTATATACCACCATAACACAAACAAAAAAATTACACCTTGCTGGTCAAATTATCCTCACTGCCGGCTGCTCATCAAAGTGAAGGACGACGACCTCGCGAACCCACAGAAAGTGTCACACGCGAGTATCGAGTGTCGTGTAGGACAACCATCGACTGGATGTGGCCAAAACATTTATGTATGAAAGGGTTGTGTAATGTCTTAAATAACGATTTCATGACTCTGATGTGGCACCAGCCTACCTAACAAAACGGCCAACCCACACGGTGGCTCACAACTCGTAGTGTATTGCGGGCCACCCGCCACCCCCAGACGCACACCCACACACACACACCGCGAATCCACCGCAACTACGATGCATGTTAAATTAATTATCCCGCGGTGAACATACATGTTACCAAAGGAGGGACGTTTTAATTTCAAAAAATTCACAGAGACCATTAAGTCATTTTAGTACAATGATTGATTGATTTTCTATGGGTATAATGTGCAAAAAATGAAATCTAAGCTACATGCACACGTGACAGTGCACCTAAATGGATTGCAAAAACACATGTGTCTCACTGGGTGCATGTTTACTCCCCGTGCAACAAATTTCAAACATTGAGAATCTTGATTTTTAAATTCTAGTACATCCAAAACTTATTTGAAGTTCATGAAACTTATCGTGTTTTCATATGGACACCAATACAAAGTGGCATTGTACTTTTTTGTCAAATTTGAGACCAGTTTTGATGTAATCTTTATCTAATTACAGATGGGAGATTATTAATAATTGGGAACCAATATCCCAAACAGATTATTTATTCGAACGGTGAGAGTTAGACCAACAATGGATACGTGCCATGCTTCGGTTAAGCAATAAAGCGGTAGCATTAATCATCCAAATAGAAAAACAATATGCATGCCACCACGCGACCCGTGTGGCGTGTGAGCAGGCATGAGTTGACGGGACGCATGTGAGCAGTCCGCCGCGCAGGCAGACGGGGAGACATGCGTGCAGGTGTGTGAATTGACGGAGGCGTGCTCGCTGCGCAGTGTCATCGGGAGGCGTGCGTGTAGCTGTGTGAAACTTTGGTAGGCATGCCATCAGTCCAGTGTGTAGGCTCACCGGGAGGGGAGCCATCGGTTTGACTACTGCCTGCCTCTCTCCCACAACTCCCACTACTCCATGTGACCGAGCGACCGCACCCCCATCCTTGCCACGCACACACAAGCCTCTCTCTCCGCTTGCAACCTCGACGTCGCTCTCAGTCCTCAAAGCCGTCAGTGTATGAGGATGCCGCCGAAGTGCCCCGTCGGAGGGAGTGGCGACACTGGGGCTGCTAAAGCACCGGAGCACGGCGTGGAGATGGAGACAGAGGTTGCCATCACCGCCGGTGAGTTATCGCTGCACCATGATGTCGTCGACGGCGTCGAGCTTCCACAGCCGGAGGCGGAGTTCCACACCGACTCCGACGACCACTCCAGCAACGACTCCGACGACCACTTCGGCGACGACGGACAGGTGGTTAGTCATCTATACCCATTTATGTGTCAAATAGATCATAGGGTTTCTCTGGTTACTCCTGCCTCCCCCTTTTTGGAATAGAAATCATGTGCCTATGTTCTCCCAATCCATGAAATCTGAGTAAGTTTCGTTAGATCCATGTAGTGTATTGATTGTTTGAATGGTACATGTGATAAGTGATTAGTTGTTTCATCTATGCAAATGATTTCTGCTAGTAATCCAACTAGGGTTAGTGTTCATGCTAATAATTCCTAGCCAGGATTTGACAATTGATTTTGAATGACTTACATATGTTTGTGCCATTATTTTCTTCAAGATTGATCTGTACATAGACGATTGTGCTTAAAAATCGAACCATAATCTTTGAATATGTATAAATAAATAGCCAAAAATTCCTAATCCTACTTCACGGCATGTAATCAGTGATTTGATGCCAAATTTGTTTTACTATATGTATAGGTGTTGTCTGACAATGTGGACAGCGAGGATGAAGATGCCCAGAGGAGGTACAAGAGGCGAATCCTGAGGGAGCTTTATGTGGGAATGCATAACAGGCGTATTAGGACCTAGAACGACGGCTATGGATGCCCATTTTGCATCCACAAGATTCATGACGCTTATCTAAGTGTTCTTGCGCATGCAAGAGGACGGGCCGTTGGCTCCTTCAAGCAGAAGTATTCTCGCAGGTTGGCGCACGGCGCTTACGCCGAGTACCTGGAGAAACTTTAGGATCGTGTCGACCGCATATGAGATGAGATGTGGGATGGATCGAACTATGTACACTTGAGAATGCTTAATGACGGTTGAACTATGTACTTACGGTTGAACTATGCTTATGTACGTGTACGCTTATTATCTATGTCTAAGTATGTTAAATATTTTGCCAAATTTTGGTAAAAATTACAACGGGGCACCAATAAACCAGGACGGAGGTAGTACGTCAATCACACAAGGTTCCCAAAATTGGAACCGTGTGCAATGACTATCATTTTGCCTGCTGCGTCAACCACACACGGTTCTCTCTAGCAAACCGTCGCCCCCAAAATTCTTTGTGGGACAGAAAACCCTCACCACCCAATTCAAAAAAGAAAAAAGAAAACCGTCACCATCCCCACATCACAAAAACCCTCACCCCGCCCGCCACCCACCTCGGCCCCTCCGGTACGTTCCCCATTCACACCTGCACAAGCTCCTGCGCGTCTATGCCATGGCACCGCCTATCGCGGCGGTAAACACTTAGCTCGATGCCTGCCGCCACCGCCAGGCTGCCGGCAAAGCCCACCACATTTCACCACTTCCGCTTGTTGCCTCCTATCGCCATCGACTTTCTCAATGCTGCTCACGGTCGACCCAGCTCTGCTCGGTTGGGAAATCTATTGTACCGAGGGTTATTTCTCATGGAATACAAGGTAACTAATTTAACGAGATATTATCTCATCTCTTATCCTAGTTCATCTGCCTCCTTTAATCACCCGGCAGAAATCGTCGTGAATTCATTTTCATTCAAGCTGATCTGAGGGTTTTCTTTCATTCATAGAATGTACAGTGTGCCGATACTTCAGGACTTGGCGACCGCCGCCAGAGATTCCATCTCATCGTACCAGATAACTTGAGGACGTGCGCGGTATGTTCAATCTCACCCTAAATCGGCTGGCATGGCCTACTTTCCTGAACATATTCTAAATATTGCTACATTTGGATAAAAGGTGCCACATGCACCATATACGTCAAAGGGGATTTTCCCCCTCTTCTTTCTAGATTAGGCAAATTAATGACGTATTGTTCTTCCGACTACTCTCATATTTCCATGAAATCATGTTTACCCTATATGTTTAATTATAGACTTTTGTTCTTCGATTTCAACTGCTATAAAGTTCTTTCAGTTTGGGCCCATATTTGCATGTTACCATATTTTCTTTAACAACCCTACCATTTTCTGCAGGACATCCCTCACTATGCAACAGATTATGTAGTGCACAATTTTTCCCTTTACATACATCAAGGCTCCACGAATGTCATACTACGCACAATCCATGGATTTACAATCGTTGCTACTGTAAGACTTGATGAACATGGTGACTCCTATTTTGGCACTAGCTTTTGGAATGAAATTGCAAAGTTTTATCTACTGAAAGCTGGCACTAAAATTGCACTGCACATAGAAGGGCCTGGTCATGAGATATATGCTAACTTCCCCGACAAAATCATCCGTCCAGACTTTGTTCGAAGTAAGTTTTCTTTTCAACCATCTGCATATGTTGACTTACCCAGCAATGTCAAATGAATTGTGTAGTATTTAAGCAACCAATTGCTATCCCCTTATCGTACTATATTCCTACCTAATAACTTCTAGTTGCCAATACACTTTTCTATTGCCCTGTTTTAACTAAATAATCCCTGTACTCCCATTTCTATCAGAAGCATCGCTGACAAGGAGACTCCGGAGGTGGAGAACGGGGCTGCCAACAAGCGGAGGTGGGGCGAGCTAGAACCACAAGCGACTCCAGCAGGCCTAGACTTAATCAGCAGCCTCCCCGATGATATGTTGAGAGTCAGTGTCGGTGTCAAAACCGGCGGATCTCGGGTAGGGGGTCCCGAACGGTGCGTCTAAGGCGGATGGTACAGGAGGCAGGGGACACGATGTTTTACCCAGGTTCGGGCCCTCTTGATGGAGGTAAAACCCTATGTCCTGCTTGATTATTCTTGATAATATGAGTAGTACAAGAGTTGATCTACCACGAGATCGGAGAGGCTAAACCCTAGAAGCTAGCCTATGGTATGATTGTATGTTGTCCTATGGACTAAAACCATCCGGTTTATATAGACACCGGAGGGGGCTAGGGTTACACAAGGTTGGTTACAAAGGAGGAGATATACATATCCATACTGCCTAGCTTGCCTTCCACGCCAAGTAGAGTCCCATCCGGACACGAGACGAAGTCTTCAATCTTGTATCTTCATAGTCCAATAGTCCGGCCAAAGGATATAGTCCGACTGTCCAGAGACCCCCTAATCCAAGACTCCCTCAGTAGCCCCTGAGCCAGGCTTCAATGACGATGAGTCCGGCACCCAGTGTTGTCTTCGGCATTGCAAGGCGGGTTCCTCCTACGAATACACCACAGAAGAGTTTGAATACAAGGATAGTGTCCGACCCTGCAAAATAAGTTCCACATACCACCGTAGAGAGAATAATATTTCCACGAATCCAATCTACTGACACATTTCTGCAACATGACATCATGCCATGGCCCGGTAATTATTCGAACCGTTTTTCCCTAACCAGCCCCGTACATAACGCGAGGCAGTTTCTTGACACATCTTGTCAAAGCAGAGATCGTGTTCCCCTTATTACGTGATCCGCATTAATACGGACGTGGGTAACCCAACCGTGCCTAGGACTCCTAGATTTTAGGCAAGTCCCAAACGGCCACGAGGAGGACGCTTGATATTCACCCTCTTTATAAAGGGACAAGGCTTTTACTTCTTCCCTCCCGTGCTCAATCGAACCCTTCCCCCGCCTCGAGTTCTAACACCCAAAGCCCAGGTCAGGTGCTTTGGACCTTCAATCATGTCCAGATCCAACCTTCAAGGCCGGTGGATGCCTTCCTCCGTCACGGAGGAGGATATCAAGAAGTTGAGGGAGGCCAGATACCTAACCACCGAAATTTCGCATAGGCTGCCCGCCAGAGGGCAGGTCATCCCTACTCCCGAACCCAACGAGAGCGTTGTGTTCGTCTCCCACTTCCTCCAAGGACTTGGCCTCGCTCTGGATCCTTTTGTTAGGGGTCTTATGTTTTATTACGGGCTGGATTTTCACGACCTAGCCCCGGATTCCCTCCTTCACATCTCATCATTTATTGTCGTGTGTGAGGCCTTCCTCCGCATTACCCCTCACTTTGGCCTGTGGCTCAAGACCTTTGATGTGAAGACAAAGATGGTCGAGGGGCAGTACGCAGCGTGCAGAGGCGCTCTAATAAGCAAAATTGTTGGTGCTCCATGGCCGAAGGGCTCCTTTCTAGAGGTGTCCGGATTGTGGCAATGCGAGTGGTTTTACGTCACAGCTCCTCGAAGTGCCAAGTGGGTAGCCACCCCCACCTTCCGCTCGGGCCCTCCACCACAACTGTTGTCATGGATCAGCAGGGGGCTGAGCTGGTGCCCAACCAAGGACATGCCCATACTGCAGAGCCGCATCCGAGATCTCTTTGTGGGAGATTTCAGTCTGGTTATGGTGATGCAAGTCATGCTGGTTCGTCGAGTCCAGCCTTGCAAATGCCGGCCCCTCCGCATGTGGGAATTCAACCCAGAAGGACCGCACACTACTCAGAATTTCCTCAGCCTGACGCACGAGGAGATGTACAAATCGTTCTTCGGACCCCAAATAGAGTGTCCGGACACTACCGAGGATGTGGGCCTGAGCAGCAACCGGTCCGCGGCCCAAGTAAGTAATCCCATGGCCGAACACACTGTCCTTTTCTTTATCATGACATCATTCTGAAGAATCACTCTTTGACCAGGACTGGATAACAAAGGCGAAGATGATCCGGTGTTCGGCCCCCCTTCCTGAAGGCCTGGATAATCCAGTGCTGGAAAAGATGCTCGAGCTAGCACCTTGCCTGGTGCCCTCAAAGGAAGATGAAGGGGGAATAAAGAGGGCGAAAGCGGGCCTCCACCGCTACCTATTCCAACCGAGGGAATGAGCGTCTCCGTGAGGGCGGACAACCCAGGGGAAGAATCTGACATTCTCTCGCCCTGGGGAAGGAAGAGGACTACCTCTGAAGATCTGGAAACCAAGGTTTCCAAACGGGAGAAGAAATCTCTCCCAGAGGGTCCTCCCTCGGAGTGTGCTCTTGCTGCATAATGTCCGCGCGGGGGTCAGCCCTCTAACAAGCTGTAAGTAATCAAAAAAGTACTTAATAGTGAAGATATCCCACCTTACTTCTGAGGAAAATAACCGAAGCGTTTATATTGCAGTTCGGATCTTAGCCCTTCTCAGCAGAGCTCGTCTTCGGGGGATCTTGTTCCGGAGATGATGGAGAGCGAAATGCCTCCCCCGGACTACCCAGCTCAAGAAGCGGGCGACCTTGAAGTGTCGTCGTGGAGGGTCTCTCCGGATCCGGCGGGGCCAGAAGACGATCCTATGGCCACCCGACGTCCCCAGTATCCGGCTCTTCAAGAGAGCAACCAAAAGAGTCCGGCACCGTCTGGTATGCGGTCGGACGTACTGAGGGATCTGCTAGAGCGAGCGACTATGTCAGAAGAGCACCATGCGTTGATGGGTACAGTGGTTGAAAGGATTTCGTCCGCCGAAAGCGGGTTGCATGAAGGCTTTATCAGTCTACTGATGGGTTTTGAGGTACGTGAAATGATGTACATTTTTGATAGTACCGCACATTTTAAGATGTGCCCTGTGTAGATAGTAGCCCCTGAGAATCTGGTGGTCAACAAGAACGGCGGCAAACAGAGGATCGTAGTCCCAGGTAATAACCAGACCGCCTTTATGTGCAGGTGGTTGAAGCTCCGGTGGCTAGCCGGACTGATGGGTTTGCCGGACTAAAGCGGCAACTGGATGGGGCAGATGCCGACATTGTGCTTGTCAACAAGCAGCTTGACGAGGCTCAGGGTGAGTGATTTTTGTGGTGATCGTCACATAATAAGAGCAGCATGATGCCAGTATCTTTAATATGTTGTGACTGCATATGGAGCTGCCACCATGGAGGCCCTTCGGGCGGAGCTTTCCCGAGCCAAGGAGCAAGTAAGGAGTAGTAATGCGGCCGCTTTAAAGGCGGCCGAAGAGTTAAGAGCCGAAAAGGCCGCGCATTGTGAGAGCAAAGAGAAAATGGCCAAGATGGCTGTAAAGTTAAAAAACACTGCCGACCGTTGCCAGCTTCTTGAAGAAGAAAACCGGGCGAAGGCGACGGACCTGGGAAAGGCCACGATAGCGACCAAAGACACCCGCTCTGCAATGAGAGCGAAGAACGAGGAGCTGTGTCAAGCCGGGGATATCGCAGCTGGGAAACCCTTCATGCTGCGGAGGAAGTTTTGCGATCCTCAGTATGCCCCTCTGGACAGGCTGTGGAGTTTGGCGGACGCATATCTGGACATGGCGGTGAGTGCTGTCGATCCTGCCGAATACTTCCGAGATCAAACAGATCATGATGTCGACAAGCTATTCTGGTCACAATTTAATGTTCCAGAGCGTCCGCTTCCATTGACTGATCGGCTTGCCGAATGGGCCGAGCTGAATAGATTGTCCGGACTCGCC
Organism: Triticum dicoccoides; assembly: GCF_002162155.2. Taxonomy (NCBI): domain Eukaryota; kingdom Viridiplantae; phylum Streptophyta; class Magnoliopsida; order Poales; family Poaceae; genus Triticum; species Triticum dicoccoides. Next base: position 218,153,029 of record NC_041386.1, on the reverse strand, counting down.
ATGAGGTCTGTTGTGGATCATCTGTGGCCGGAAAGGACAAAGCCGAACAGCTATTTTAGTTTGGTGCAGTAGTTCCTTGGTGCGGTGCCGCGCATTAATGCGATGAAGTGGTTGGCGTGCATAGAAGGCTCGCGGATGGCCCTTGCCCGTGTCAAAACATACTGGACGGAGATGGATGCCACCACTGTCGCGGCGCAGGGTTCGGCCATAGGCCGAGTGGCTGCCGAGCACTATTTTGAAGAAGTTCTTGAAGGCGCTCGTTCGATACAGACCCAGTGCTCGAAGAATATTATGTTTGAATGACATGTATTCCCATTGTAAAAAGAATGTTTTATTAAGTTTATTGAGGCTCTATTTATACTTTTGCCCGAAAGTATTATGATGCCTCATGTGCGGCCGTTTATGTATATATGTATATAACCTGAAAGATTGCAGTCGTCGGCTTTAGCCCCCACGCATATAATGCGGGGGTGTTCGCAGAAGACGCATGTTCACACTTGATCCAACGTCTTGGTCCATTAAGGAGGTGATAGCGCAGCGAACTAGGCAACCGGACTATAATGCTTTACTACTTTCACTTAGCCAGAGGAGTTTGACAGTGGGGCTACTATATAGCCCCTGGTGGCTCCGCACTCATCTGAATACGGGGTGCGTACATGCCTGGCCGGGAAACGGCCCTTCATTAAGGCGGAGGAATCCTGAAGATTCTAGTAGGTCATCGAGTGGTTGACCAGTCTCACGCTATATCATGACAGTCAGTTTTCGGCTTTCTCTACTGAGGTGCTCGTCCGGATGAACCAGGGCACAATCGCAGTAGTTCTCCTGGTGCCGCCTTAGCCGATAGAGCAGAACGTAAGGCATCAAAACACAGGAGCCGGGCAAACCCAACATTTGACCAAAGACATGATTCGGAGCTGATGCATATAAGGCCAAACTCGCGACGCCGAACACTCCCTAAGGTATTCGGTCTTTATGGTGTAAACTGGGCCTAAATAGTGCCCTTTGTAATAAGCCCCTGGTGTCCAGGTACATGCAATATTATGATGTGGCCACATGCCAATATGTCAGCATCCTTCTCAATTGTACTGAGAATCCGGGGGAGGTGTATCAACAAGAGACAGTAAAAAAGGTTTACTCAGGGTCTTAATCTAAAAAGAATCCTTGGAACGGGTCCCTGCTGCACGCCTGCGCCTGTGTCTTCGTTGTGCCGTATCCTGGACGTGTGTAGCACGATGGTCATCTGTAAAAGAGAGGAACTTAGATGAAAAGTTGTCGTGCAAAAAGGTAGGTTGTACTAAAGAAAATATGTATAGTTCGAGATGAATAAAGTTGAGACTAATTGCCACTTGTTTGCGCACGTTGAGCCCCTTGTATTGTAATAGGGGTATAGCCATCAAACCTGTATCAGTTACATATAACTGCGCCGGACTCGTCCAACCGTGTCCGTGGTCTTAACGACCTGTTAGATGCTTTAGTTAGTGAGGTCATTTAGTGTGCGGATGCCGAGGTAGCCGCACGGTCTTCTGCGCGCAAGGAGTGCTCAATATTTCCATTTACTGTAATGATGCCGTGTAGACCGGGCATCTTAAGCATGAGGGATGCGTAATGCGGTATTGCATTAAAGCGAGCGAAAGCTTCGCGTCCGAGTAGTGCTTGATAGCCGCTTTGGAACGGAGGGATGTGGAAGGTTAATTTCTCGCTACGGAAGTTATCGGGGAAGTCGAATATAACTTCTAGTAGCAGGGAGCCAGTGCAATGGGCTTCTGGGCCTGGCGTTACTCCTTTAAAGGTAGTGTTGCTATGGCTAATTTTTGCTGGGTCTATCCCCATCTTGCGGACTATGTCCTGATATATCAGGTTTAGGCTGCTGCCGCCATCCATCAGGACTCATGCGAAGTGGTATCCGTCAATTATTGGGTCTAATACCAAGGCAGCCCATCCTGCACGCTAGACACTTGCTGAGTAATCCCGATGGTCAAAAGTGATCGGTTGGGACGACCAATGGAAGAACTCCACGGTGATAGGCCCTGGGGCATGTGTCTCTGGGAGTGCCGCTTTGTTTCTCCCCTTTATCACGTATAACACGTTGACTATTTTGATTTCTGGTGGGAATTTCTTCTGTTCCCCAGTGCTTTGCTTGTGAGGCTTGTCCTCTGGTGTATCCTTCCCCTTATGTTCGGCGTTGATCTTGCCGGACTGCTTGAAGACCCAACATTCTCTATGGGTATGATTTGCAGGTTTGTCGGGGGTACTATGGATCTAACATATTTGGTCCAGAATCTTGTTTAGGCTGGATAGTTCGTCTATGTTGCCTTTGGAGGGCGGCTTTTGCTGACCTGTCCGAGAGCTTCTGAATCCGGTGTTTACCACTGTGCTCTTCGGGCTCGTCTGCTTTATTCCGGCCGTTGTTTTTGCTGCGTCGTGATTTCCCGTTTCCGTCCCTGACTTCGGATGTACTTGGGTCGCTGGTGCTGCATCGGGATAACCAGCTCTCCTCGCCCGCGCAAAAGCGGGTCATGAGATTTGTTAATGCTGCCATTGTTCTCGGCTTTTCTTGGCCGAGGCGTCTGGCGAACCATTCGTCTCGAACGCTGTGCATGATAGCTGCTAACGCTTCGGCGTCCGAACAGTCTACTATTTGGCTCTTCTTAGTGAGGAACCTGTTCCAAAGCTTTTGGGCTGACTCTCCGGGCTGTTGAGTTATATGACTTAAATCATCCGCATCCGGTGGTCGGACATAGGTCCCTTGAAAATTTGCCCGAAAGACGTTTTCGAGCTCTTCCCATCTTCCAATGGAGTTTTCGGGGAGGCTTTTAAGCCAGTGCTGAGCTGGCCCTTTGAGCTTGAGGGGCAAGTACTTGATGGCGTGGAGATCGTCTCCTCGAGCCATACGGATATGGAGGATATAGTCCTCAATCCAGACCCCAGGGTCTGTTGTTTCGTCGTACACCTCTATGTTTACAGGTTTGATCCCTCTAGAAATTCATGGTCCAGCACCTCATCGGTGAAACATAGGGGGTGTGCAGCACCCCTGTATTTGGGTGTACCGTGGTGTTCGGATGTTTGTTGTGTTGTATTGTATACTGGAGCGCGCTTGCGTGGCCCGTATATGGATCTGGTTGTGCCATCCTTTTGATGCGAGACCTCGCGTGGATCGCGTACTGGCTTATGTGCGGCGTCGTTTGCCGCTCTATATTGGCCGCGAGGTCGTCTATCCGACCGGATGGCCGTTTTATTTTCTAATTGCGGGGGATCTAAGGCCTCCTCGTCGAATTCAGGTAGCAACTTTCGCTTCGGGTAGCTCTTGGTGTGGTGATTACCGTCGTACTTTGCTGCAGTGTTGAGTACTTCACTCCATCTGATTCTGAGTGTGTCTTGCACAGCCTTGAGCCTTTGCTTCTGCTTTTTCAGACTCCTCGCAGTGGCAACAAGCCTTTAATGGGCGTTCTGTTGCTCCGGGCGCCTGTCCGGTGTGATGTCGTCCGGACTGTTATCTTCAACGGAGTCGGGTTGTTCGGTTTGATTCTCTGTTTTGCCCTGGTCGGGCGATGGTACACCCTGCTCTATCGCCGGGTCTATGTGACCACTGTTTCTGCCGAGGCGGGATTTGGAGCGGCGCTTACGCCGCCGCTTTGACTGCTTCTCGAGGGAACAACCCTTCGTTGCATCCTTCCATTCCTCGTCATCGTTTTCTTTGGGTATGTCCACCATGTATACATCATATGACGAGGTGGGCGTCCAGTGCCCTGTGGGCAGTGGTTCCTGTTCATCTCCTGCATCGTCGTCCATACCGTCGATGTCTTCGGAGTCGAGGTCGAGCATGTCGGTCAAATCGTCGAAAGTGGCTACTAAGTGGGTCGTGGGTGGGTGGCGAATTTCTGCGTCATCCGCATCCCAATCCCGCCGGACATAGTTCGGCCAGGACTCTCCTGACAAGGAGAGAGACCTTAATGAGTTCAGTATGTCGCCGAAGGGCGAGTGCTGAAAGATATCCGCGGAGGTAAACTCCATGATCGGCGCCCAATCGGATTCGATAGGCACGGGCGCAGGTGGTTCGGAGTCCGTGGCCGGGGAAGGATCCGGCAGCGTGGCATCACGGCTCTCGTGAAGGGTAAGGTCGATATTCGGCTCGATCGCCAATGAGAGTGCGGCCTCCGTGGCGGGGTCTATCCACCCGCCCATGGAAGGCGCAGCTGGCTCTGAATTGAGGGTCGGAGCGGTTGCCGGCGCGATCTCCTGGACACTGTCCGATGGCAGAGCTAAATCATACTCATCGTGGTCGTGTGGCGCACTAGGCAGGGGCTCGAATCCGTTGAAGATCGAGTCTCCGTGGATATCGGCCGTGTAGTTTAAGCTTCCAAACCTGACCTGATGGCCAGGGGCGTAACTCTCGGTTTGCTCCAGATGGCCAAGCGAGTTGGCCCACAGTGCGAAGCCGCCGAATGCAAAGATCTGTCCGGGGAGAAAAGTCTCACCCTGGTCTACATCGCTATCGATGATCGAAGGAGCCATCAAGCCTAACGGCGACGACACAGAGGAACTCTCAATGAAAGCACCAATGTCGGTGTCAAAACCGACGGATCTCGGGTAGGGGGTCCCGAACTGTGCATCTAAGGTGGATGGTACAAGAGGCAGGGGACACGATGTTTTACCCAGGTTTAGGCCCTCTTGATGGAGGTAAAACCCTACGTCCTGCTTGATTATTCTTGATAATATGAGTAGTACAATAGTTGATCTACCACGAGATCGGAGAGGCTAAACCCTAGATGTTAGCCTATGGTATGATTGTATGTTGTCCTACGGACTAAAACCCTCTGGTTTATATAGACACCGGAGGGGGCTAGGGTTACACATGGTCGGTTACAAAGGAGGAGATATACATATCCGTACTGCCTAGCTTGCCTTCCACGCCAAGTAGAGTCCCATCCGAACACGAGACGAAGTCTTCAATCTTGTATCTTCATAGTCCAACAGTCCAGCCAAAGGATATAGTCCGGCTGTCTGGTGACCCCCTAATCTAGGACTCCCTCAGTCAGCATCTCCCTCCTCCCAATCAAATATGGGGCGTGGACAACCCTCCTTTCCCGACGGTGGCGCCCTCTATGGAACTCCTGCCCTCCCGACCTCATCGACAGCCACGAGCTCTGCCATGGCTATCGCAAAAGCTTGGATGCATTCTCCAAGATCCTCGGTGTCGGTGCACAAAAGTAGGGGCTCTCTTTTTGTAACACCCACAATGCGGCTATATCTCCCACGTGTCGGGGCACGACTTAGAGGCATAGCCGCACGGTAGGTTTGTCGCAGGAGGGGTAATCTTCACACATCCCATGTATTGAATAAGAAAGGGATAAAGAGTTGGCTTACAATCGCCACTTCACACAATACATAAATAATCCATACATCATCCAAGGTACAATCAAAGGTCCGACTACGGAACCAAATAAAGGAAGACAACCCCAAATGCTAGATCCCCGATCGTCCCAACTGGGATCCTCTACTGATCATCTGTAAAAGAAACATAGTAACGTCCCGAATCCTCGTCGAACACCCACTTGAGTTCGGTATCGTCACCTGCACTGGTATCCTCGGCACCTACAACTATTTGGAAGTATCCGTGAGTCACGAGGACTCATCAATCTCACACCCGCGAGATCAAGACTATTTAAGCTTATGGGTAGGAAAGGGGTAGTGAGGTGGAGCTGCAGCAAGCACTAGCATATATGTTGGCTAACATACGCAAATGAGAGCGACAATATAAGCAACGCAACGGTCGAGAAGCTAGAAGTGATCAAGAAGTGATCCTGAAACTACTTACGATCAGGTGTAACACAAGACTGTGTTCTCTTGCCATACTCCGCCGAAAAGAGACCATCATGGCTACACACGCAGTTGATTCATTTTAATTAAGTTAAGTGCCAAGTTCTCTACAACCAGATATTAACAAATTCCCATCTGCCACATAATCGCTGGCACGGCTCTTGAAAGTTTGTACTCTGCAGGGGTGTCCCAACTTAGCCCATCACAAGCTCTCACGGTCAACGAAGGATATTCCTTCTCCCGGGAAGACCCGGTCAGTCTCGGAATCCCGGTTACAAGACATTTCAAGAATGGTAAAACAAGACCAGCAAATCCGCCCGATCTGCCGACAAATCCCGATAGGAGTCGCACGTATCTTGTTCTTAGGGGAAGCATAATATATCACCCAAATCTAGCAAATCCTACATCCAGCTGTATCCATCCTTCAACACATAACCGAGAAAAACTTCGGAAATCGTCTACCTCAACCTTCGAAAAGCATCCGTTATACAAGTTATGGCAATACTTCCGAACTCCCACCCCAGTACTGGGTGGCGTCGAGGTTATCCCACCAACAACTGCATAAAAGTGATTTTCGATGTCGGCAAAACTAAACTGAGGTATGCCAAAACTGCAATGATAAAATTGTGACGACAACACCTCGGAGCTCAACTCCCCGGGACACTGCCACAACCCCTAAATAACATGAGGCACCAAGAACAATGTTCTTGTCACAAATCGGTCGGAACGATTCCAAGATACCCGCGTGATCCTAAATTTTTTTTAGTGAAATTTGAGAAGAGAGGAGTCAAAACTCTACGTCAGGATGCCTTACCGGAGCAATGAAGGGACTGGGGAGTAAAAATAATTCCTAAACTCTCCGATATATATAATCCTAAATGACTCAAAACATTTTTCTAGACTCAACAACGCCAGCTATTCGATCAAGCAGGGGGGCTCCTAAGGTCGGGGAAGGCTCTGATACCAACTTGTAACGCCCTCGATGCAGTTATATCTCCTACATGTCGGAGCACGACTTAGAGGCATAACCGCATAGAAAGCAATGTCGCAAGTAAGGTAATCTTCACAACAACCCATGTAAATATATAAAAGGGGAAAGGATACATAGTTGGCTTACACTCGCCACGTCACACAAATACATGAATAACATTACAATCATCCAATACACTCATGGTCCGACTACGGTACCAAAATAAAAGATCAACCCCAACATGCGACACGGTCCCCGATCGCCCCAACTGGGCACCACTACTGATCATCTAGGAAAGACACATAGTAACGTCGAGAGTCTTCGTCGAACTCCCACTTGAGCTCAAGCACATTGTCTGGAATGGTATCATCGGTCCCTGCATCTGGTTTGGAAGTAATCTGTGAGTCACGGGGACTCAGCAATCTCGCACCCTCGTGATCAAGACTATTTAAGCTTATAGGTAAGGCAAGGTAATATGTGGAGCTGCAGCAAGCTACTAGCATATATTGTGGCTAACCTGTTCGCAAAACAGAGCGAGAAGAGAAGGCAAAGCATGAACAAAGAACTATGATCAAGAAGTGATCCTAGAACAACCTACGTCAAGCATTACTCCAACACCGTGTTCACTTCCCGGACTCCGCCGAGAAGAGACCATCACGGTTACACACGCGGTTGATTCATTTTAATTAAGTTAAGTTTCATGTTATCTTCAACCGTACATTTACAAATTCCCATCTGCCCATAACCGCGGGCACGGCTTTCGAAAGTTCAAATCCCTGCAGGGGAGTCCCAACTTCGCCCATCACAAGCTCTCACGGTCAATGAAGGATATTCCTTCTCTTGAGACATTCCGATCAGACTCGGCATCCCGGTTTTACAAGACATCCTCGACAATGGTAAAACAAGTCCAGCAACACCGCCCGAATGTGCCGACAAATCCCGATAGGAGCTGCACATATCTCGTTCTCAGGGCACACTCAGATGAGCTCTCCATACAACTAAAACCAAACCTTGAGTTTCCGCGAGGGGGCACTGCACAGGGCTCTAGTTTGGACCAACACTCAAAGGAGCACTAGCCAGGGGGTTTAAATAAGAAAGGTTGGGCATTGCTGGAGGAGTTTTATTCAAGGTGAACTGTCAAGGGGTTCCCATTATAACCCAACCACGTAAGGAACGCAAAATCTGGGAACATAACACCGATATGACGAAAACTAGGGCGGCAAGAGTGGAACAAAACACTAGGCAAAAGGCCGAGCCTTCCACCCTTTACCAAGTATAAAGGTGCATTAAGATAACAAGATAATATAGTGATATCCCCAAAATAAACAATGTTCCAACAAGGAACGATCTCCAATCTTCACCTGCAACTAGCAACGCTATAAGAGGGGCTAAGCAAAGCGGTAACATAGCCAATCCACGATTTGCTAGGACATGGTGGGTTAGAGGTTTGACATGGAAATTTGGGAGGCATGATAAGAATGTGGTAGGCATCATAGCATAGGCATAGCAAAAGAGCGAGCATCTAGCAAGCAAAGATAGAAGTGATTTCGAGGGTATGATCATCTTGCCTACAAAGTTGGCAGACTTGACTTGATCCTCGTAAGCAAACTCAACAGGCTCCTCGTTAGCGAACTCATCTCTCGGCTCTACCCAGACAAGACAAACAAGCAAAAGGAACACAATCAACCACGTGCAATGCTCGAACAACATGATGCAAACATGGTATGCTATGCGGGATGCGATATGTGATGCATATGCAAGATTTGACAAGGAATGATTGATCCTGGACTCAACTTGTAAATCCAAGAGTTCCACTGGAAAGGTGATGTGATTTCGGTTGAAATCAATATAAAGATCACCGGAATCAGATGCACGGTTTGGAAATGGCAAGCAAAACAAATATGGCACCGGTCTGCGATAATCAGCAAGTAGCCATCTAAAAGCATCAATATAATTATGCTACAGCACTCAAACATGATAACAAAATACATGGCAGTGATCCACTCATGATGCTTGACAAAAGATGAACACTGAGCTACGGCTAATTCATCCATTAACAGGTTCAAACAAGCATGGCAAAAGTGCAAATGATAACAGGTTTCAGACTTAGTGAAATTAACACAACTCTGGAATTTAACATCAGGTAGCACACTTTAGAGCACGAAAACTACATGCTATAGGAACTTAACATGGCAAATCAAGGCATGACATGAAGCTACTCAAAGCACTTAACAAAAGTCCCTTAGTGACCTTGAGCCAAGAGGGATCATAAAATACAATTGCAAGCATATGAACATGGCAAAAACATAATCAGATGACAGACTTAGTGAAAAACTGGAGCATGCAAATCTGTTAACGAGTAGGCATGTTTACGAGCTCGATGCACTCACTACAGAGCATGGCATGACAAACTAAGCATACACCCATCAAGAATACATATCATAGAAGCTAGACATGGCAAGAACAACAACATAGCATGCACGGATCAATAGCAACATCCTCGGCAAAATCGCTAACAAGTCTACAATCTGCCAGGATTCACGAAATAGCAAAAGTAGAGCTCGATTGACTCAAGCTAGGGAGCTCCATAGATGCAAACAAAGACATGTATGGATAGAGCACCACAGTGTTAACAAATCATCCTTACTGATCGTCCGCAAAAGAGGCACGGATCACTAGGAAACAACATGAACATATGGCATACCGACAAAATCAGGACAAGGACTTGGTGAAATTCTAAGTCCCTGAAATCAGCATTACCGATTACGCTACTTTGCAAGCTTGTTCTAGTCACCACAAATATCACAAAAATACATGGTAAGCACCTCTGTAAAGATGGCATGGCATATAACAAAACTCATGTAGAGCTCAGGAGCATATCATGCACACATTAATCATGGGAAAAATGACAAATATCTACTTGATGAAACAGATCTGACAATTTTATCACATAGCCCTCTTCCAACAGCATTTCGGGCATCAAGATGAGCTCAAATGAAAATGATGCAATGAGATGAAATGATGTACTCTCTGAGGCGAACATTTTGATATACTACACGCGCAAATCGAAGCTACGGATGCAGAGATACGACATGATGAAGTTTGCAAAATAATTAGGGTTTGAGGGCAAAAGTCAACCGATCCAGATCTGGAGATCTACTGTAGCAACATTGTAGCAGGGCGCGGAAAACGAGGATCGTCGACGTGGATGAACAGCGCGGTGGCCGAAGCTGAGGAAGCTCGCCGGGGCGGCTCGCCGGCCGGAGGAGGAGGATGCCGGGGCGGCGGTTGCCGGAGCTGGGGCCGGCCGGACGGAGGAAGTGGACGGCAGGGGCGGCGACCACGGTGCGGGGCGGCGCGCAGGGCGCCGGCGAACTCGCGGGTGGCGCGCGGTGCGCGGTGCGTTGAGCGAGGTCGGCGGCGGTGCCGGGCACCGGCCTTCGGGAAGACGGCGGCGGGGCTAACGGGCGGCGCGGCGGCGAAGTGGGGCGCCCGCCCGGGACAGATGGCGGCTCGCGATTGGTCGGCAGTGGCGTGTCCGGCGCGGCGAGAGGGAAAGATCTAGGGTTAGGGTGGTAGAAGACCCAGGATTTTTGTGGAGGGATATATATATAGAGGTAGGAGGAGCTAGGAGGCTCCAAATTGAGCACGGTTTGCAGCCACGCGATCGTGAACGAACGCTCTAGATGATGGAAGGGTTTTTGGTGGGTTTTAGGCCAAATTGGAAGGGTGATGGGCTGCAACACAAACGAGGCCTTCTCGGTCCCTCGGTTAACCGTTGGAGTATCGAACGAAGTCCAAATGGCACGAAACTTGACAGGCGGTCTATCGGTAGTAAACCAAGGCCGCTTGACAAGTCTCGGCCCAATCCGGAAATGTTTAACCCCCACACACGAAAAGAGGTAGAAAGGACCACCGGATGAGATAGGAGCGCCAAAATGCAAAACGGACAATGGGGAAAATGCTCGGATGCATGAGACGAACACGTATGCAAATGCAATGCACATGATGACATGATATGAGATGCATGACAAAGGCAAGAACACACGGAGACAAAAACCCGAACCCGAGGAAAATAAAATAACTTAGTGCTGGAAAAGACAAGAGTTGGAGTACAGATAAGGTAAATTACATCCCGGGTGTTACAACACTCCACCACTACGAAAGGATCTCGTCCCGAGATCTAGGACTGGAAAAACGCTGGGTACTCAGAACGGAGGTGATCCTCGCATTCCCAGGTGGCTTCACGGTCAGAATGGTGTGACCACTTGACTTTCAGGAATTTGATTGACTTATTGCGAGTCTTGAGTTCAGTTTCTTCAAGAATAGCAACGGGGTGCTCACGATAAAAGAGGTCTTCTTGGAGATCAATGTCTTCGAAGTTGATGGTGCGGTCAGGGGTCTTGAAGCACTTGCAGAGCTGGGAGACATGGAACACGTCGTGCACGTTTGCAAAGTTTGAAGGAAGCTCGAGTTGATAGGCGAGATCGCCTCTCTTGCTGACGATCTTGAAAGGACCCACGTATCTAGGGGCAAGCTTCCCTTTGATACCGAAGCAACGAGTACCTTTCATTGGAGAGACACGGAGGTAAACATGATCTCCGATCTTGAAAGCCAAATCATGATGCTTACTATCATAGTAGCTCTTCTGGCGCGATTGCGCTGCTTTGAGGTTATCACGAATGACTTTGCACATTTCCTCTGCCTCTGTGATCAAGTCATTTCCAAGAAGTTGACGTTCACCGGTCTCTGACAAGTTAAGGGGAGTACGACACTTCCTGCCATAGAGAATTTCAAATGGGGCCTTGCCCGAACTTGCTTGAAAACTGTTATTGTAGGAGAAATCGGCATATGGAAGACAATCTTCCCACTTCATACCGAAAGAGATAACGCAAGCCCTGAGCATATCTTCAAGAATCTGATTGACACGCTCGACTTGACCGCTAGTTTGAGGATGAAAAGTTGTGCTGAAGCGGATGTTGGTGCCCATGGCCTTCTGAAAAGAATCCCAAAACTTGGAGGTAAAGATGCTGCCACGGTCTGAAGAGATCAACTGCGGAATGCCGTGCAGAGAGACAATCCGAGAGGTATAAAGCTCCGCCGATTGAGCTGCAGTGATAGACTCTTTGATAGGCAGGAAATGAGCCACTTTAGTGAGTTTGTCGATGACAACGAATATAGCATCATTGCCACGCTTGGACTTAGGAAACCCAGTCATGAAATCCATCTCAATGTGGTCAAACATCCATTCTGGAATGACAAGAGGTTGGAGGAGACCAGCTGGTCATTGGTGTTCTGCCTTCACTCTTCTGCAGACATCACACTCATTCACGAACTGAGCAATCTCGCGCTTCATTCGAGTCCACCAATAAGCCTGCTTGAGGTCCTGATACATCTCCTTACTCTTAGGGTGGATGGAGAGGAGTGAATTGTGAGCCTCGTTCATGATAACTTTACGAAGGTCACCTTTGGGCACAACAATACGATCCTCGAAGAAGACAGTGTCCTTGTCATCAAGGCGATAGCACTTGTACTTGGGTTGACTCTTGGCAATCCCAATCTTCACCTTCTTCACCATAGCATCAAGAAGTTGAGCCTCGCGAATCTGATCTTCCAAAGTAGGAGAGACTTGAAGGTTGGCGAGGAAACCTTGAGTAACAACTTGCAGATTGAGTTTGCGGAAAGCTTCACAAAGCTCGGGTTGGTAAGGCTTGAGAATCAGACTGTTGCAGTAAGCCTTCCTGCTCAAAGCGTCAGCAATCACATTGGCCTTGCCTGGAGTATACTCGATACTCGGATTATACTCTTGAATCATTTTGACCCAACGAGTCTGCCTGAGGTTGAGATTAGGCTGAGTGAAGATGTACTTGAGACTCTTGTGGTCAGTGAAAATGTCCACTTTTCTTCCCAGTAAGAGATGTCTCCAAGTCAAAAGAGCATGCACAACTGCCGCCAACTCAAGGTCATGAGTGGGGTAGTTCTTCTCGTTGGGCTTCAGATGGTGAGAGGTATAAGCCACAACTTTCTTCTCTTGCATCAACACTTCACCAAGACCTTGAAGATAGGCATCTTAGAAGACATCGAACGGTTTGGATTCATCAGGAGGAGTCAGAACTGGAGCAGTGACCAATTTCCCTTTCAAATGTTGAAAGCGATGTCACATTCTGGAAACCAAACGTACTTCACGTGCTTCTGGAGAAGGTTTGAAAGAGGCTTTGCGATCTTTGAAAAGTTCTCAACGAACCTTCGACAATAGCTTGTGAGACCAAGGAAGCTACGGAGTTGCTTCACGTTCTGAGGTGGTTCCCAATTCACAATTGCAGACACCTTCTCAGGATTCACCGCTATGCCCTTGGCAGAGATGATATGCCCACGATAGAGAACCTCATCGAGCCAAAACTCGCACTTTGAGAACTTGGCGTAGAACTGATGTTCTCTGAGCTTATCGAGCACCAAACGCAAGTGCTTGGCATGATCTTCCTTGTTCTTCAAAAAGACCAGAATGTCATCGAGGTAGACCAAGACGAAGTCATTTGTGTAGGCGTTGAAGATAAAGTTCATCATGCGAGAGAAAGTCGGAGGAGCGTTGACGAGACCAAAAGACACGATAGTGTATTCATATGAACCATAGCTTGTTCTGAACGCCGTCTTGGGAATATCTTGCTCACGAATTCGAATCTGGTGATAGCCCATACGGAGATCAAGCTTGGAGAATACTTGAGCACCTTTAAGTTGTTCAAACAGCTCGTTGATGTTGGGAAGTGGGTACTTGTTCTTTATAGTCTTCTTGTTGAATGGACGGTAGTAAACACAAAGTTGATCCATTGCATCCTTCTTCTTCACAAAAAGAACTCCACAACCCCACGGAGAATAACTAGGTCGGATGAGACCCATTCGCTCTTGAATATCGAGTTTCTTCTTCAGCTCCTTCAACACTTTAGGTCCAAGCTTGTAAGGATGTTTGCAAACAGGTTCCGTGCCAGGCTCAAGATCGATGACGAATTCAACTGGCCGGTGCGGAGGCATTCCTAGAAGCTCTTCAGGAAAGACGTCTTGATATTCGCAAACGACTGGAATTTGAGAGATGGCATCCAGTTCACCCTTCTAATTGAGAGAAAACAGACGGATGGTATCATCACGAGCGGCAAAGACAATTACATCCTCAGACGAATGAGTCAATTGAATCTGCCTGGCAGCACAATAAAGATGAGCCTTGTGCTTAGAAAGCCAATCCATTCCAAGAATAAAACAGATATCCGAGTCGCCCAGAACAATAGGAGAAGCTAGAAATTTGTAGTCGCCCAACGTGATAGTAACATCCGGGACGCAGATATTAGCTGTCATTTGCTTGCCCGATGACACGATTTGCAAAGATCTTTGCAAATACTGATAATCGCACTCATACTTTGATGCAAAAGGTTTTGAAATGAAGCAATGCGATGCACCAGTGTCAAAAAGAACTTTAGCAGGAACATCGTTAACAGGAAGGTTAACCATGATGACATCTGACGAGTCCTCTGCCTGAGCTGCATTCACCATGTTGACCTTGGCGTGCTTGGGGTTATGCTTGACCATAGCTATACTTGCCGATCTCATAGGAGGACGAGGAGGAGGGAGACGCCTCTGATTGAAGCATTTGTTGGCATAGTTACCCTTCTGTTGGCACTTTTTGCACGTGACCTCTGAAAGCGGACGGTGATACGGAGCACTCGATCTTGGAGCTTGAGACGAAGTCTTGTTCTGAAAGCCAGGGTTGGGTGGGTGGGAAGATCCACTGCCACCTTTGCTCTTCTACTGATAAGGCTGACAGAACGGAGGAGGAGGAAGCCAATACTTCTGCTGCTTAGCCACTTGAGTTGAGGAAGAAGGAGTAGCATCTCTGACTCGCTTCTTGGAAGCATCACACTTCAGTTGAGCAGTCTCTTGCTTCATTGCCATGTTTTAAAACTCATCGTACCTCTTGGGCTCAAAGAGAACAAGAGCTAGCTGGATTTCTTCTCTGAGACCACCCCTGAACTGGTATATCATGCTCTTCTCGTCAGGGACGTCCTGCTTAGCAAAACGGGCGAGCTTCTGAAACATCTTGTTGTACTCTTAGACAGACATAGAGCCTTGCTTCAGGCTGCGGAATTCCTCACGCTTGCTTTCAACCACGCTCTGAGGAATATGATGAGCTTTGAAGTCTTGACGGAATTCTTCCCAGGAAATCACACAGCCTCCTCTGGAATCTTTGTACTGCTAAAACCATTCTGCAGCTTGGTCTTTGAGTTGGAAGGAAGCGAACTTGACAAAGTCCTCAGGCCTGACGTTACTGCACTCAAAATGCTTGCATATGTCCACGAGCCAATCATCAGCGTCTGTTGCCTCAACAGAATTGCTGAAGGTCTTTGGCTGGTTAGCAAGGAACTGGTTGAGTGTAGCAAAGTGATTCTGATTGTTGCCTTGGCCCTGGTTCCCTTGATTGCGCTCTTGAAGAAGTTGCATGATCAGCTGCGTGTTTGCATTGGTAGCGGCCATCACAGCTTGCCATGCCTCTGGAGGTGGAGGTGGTGGTGGCGGATCAGGATTCGGAGTCGTGCGTGTTGGAGGAGCCATCCTGAAGAGGTTGACATCCATTAGCACATTGACAGACAAATATGGAAGCTGAATCAAACGGGTTGAAATTGCAACATATAGTCTTCACATCTGAACAAAATGAACGAATGCATTCCAATTGAAATGGTCACATATCCATAAATTGAGAAGCCACTTAGAATTGAGGTAGAAGAATAAAACCAACAAGGTATGGAACAAGAACGAATACTCAGTAAGGATCACCCAATCTCTAACCAAATATCCGTGGAAGAAGAGCTAGAGCTACAAGAATTCCCACCTATGAAACTCCTGAACCTTTCCAGTTATGCAATCAGGTGTTGGGGATACAGGGGAAGCATAATATCTCACCCAAATCTAGCAAATCCTACATCCAGCTGTATCCATCCTTCAACACATAACCGAGAAAAACTTCGGAAATCGTCTACCTCAACCTTCGAAAAGCATATGTTATACGAGTTATGGCAATACTCCCGAACTCCCGCCCCAGTACTGGGTGGCGTCGAGGTTATCTCACCAACAACTACATAAAAGAGATTTTTGATGTCGGCGAAACTAAACTCAGGTATTCCAGAACTGCAACGATAAAATTGTGACGACAACACCTCGGAGCTCAACTCCCCGGGACACTGCCACAACCCCTAAATGACAGGAGGCACCAAGAACAATGTTCTCGTCACAAATCGATCGGAACGATTCCAAGATACCCGCGTGATCCTAAAAAAATTTAGTGAAATTTGAGAAGAGAGGAGTCAAAACTCTATGTTAGGATGCCTTACTAGAGCGATGAAGGGACTGGGGAGTAAAAAGAATTCCTAAACTCTTCGATATATATAATCCTAAATGACTCAAAACATTTTTCTAGACTCAACAACGCCAGCTATTCGATCAAGCAGGGGGGCTCCTAAGGTCCGGGAAGGCTCTGATACCAACTTGTAACGCCCTCGATGCGGCTATATCTCCTACGTGTCGGAGCACGACTTAGAGGCATAACTGCATTGAAAGCAATGTCGCAAGTAAGGTAATCTTCACAACAACCCATGTAAATATATAAAAGGGGAAAGGATACATAGTTGGCTTACACTCGCCACGTCACACAAATACATGAATAACATTACAATCATCCAATACACTCATGGTCCGACTATGGTACCAAAATAAAAGATCAACCCCAACATGCGACACGGTCCCCGATCGCCCCAACTGGGCACCACTACTGATCATCTGGGAAAGACACATAGTAATGGCGAGAGTCTTCGTCGAACTCCCACTTGATCTCAAGCGCATCGTTTGGAATGGTATCATCCGTCCCTGCATCTGGTTTGGAAGTAATCTGTGAGTCACGGGGACTCAGCAATCTCGCACCCTCGCGATCAAGACTATTTAAGCTTATAGGTAAGGCAAGGTAATATGTGGAGCTGCAGCAAGCGAATAGCATATATGGTGGCTAACCTGTTCGCAAAAGAGAGCGAGAAGAGAAGGCAAAGCACGAATGAAGAACTATGATCAAGAAGTGATCCTAGAAGAACCTACGTCAAGCATTACTCCAACATCGTGTTCATTTCCCGGACTCCGCCGAGAAGAGACCATCACGGTTACACACGCGGTTGATTCATTTTAATTAAGTTAAGTTTCATGTTATCTTCAACCAGACATTAACAAATTCACATCTGCCCATAACCGTGGGCACGGCTTTCGAAAGTTCAAATCCTTGCAGGGGAGTCCCAACTTAGCCCATCACAAGCTCTCACGGTCAATGAAGGATATTCCTTCTCCCGAGACATTCCGATCAGACTCGACATCCCGGTTTTACAAGACATCCTCTCCTAAGGTCGGGGAAGGAACATTGTTTGAACATATATTCGTTCATTTTGTTCGGATGTGAAGACTATATGTTGCAATTTCAACCCGTTTGATTTAGCTTCAATATTTGTCTGTCAATGTGCTAATGGATGTCAACCTCTTCAGGATGGCTCCTCCAACACGCACGACTCCGAATCCTGATCTGCCAGCACCACCTCCACCTCCGGAGGCATGGCAAGCTGTGATGGCCGCTACCAATGCAAACACGAAGCTGATCATGCAACTTCTTCAAGAGCGCAATCAAGGGAACCAGGGC
The DNA here is from genome assembly GCF_002162155.2 of Triticum dicoccoides. Taxonomy (NCBI): domain Eukaryota; kingdom Viridiplantae; phylum Streptophyta; class Magnoliopsida; order Poales; family Poaceae; genus Triticum; species Triticum dicoccoides. Next base: position 218,135,531 of record NC_041386.1, on the reverse strand, counting down.
CAAGGCAACAATCAGAATCACTTTGCTACACCCAACCAGTTCCTTGCTAACTAGCCAAAGACCTTCAGCAATTGTGTTGAGGCCACAGACACTGATGATTGGCTCGTGGACATATGCAAGCATTTCGAGTGCAGTAACGTCAGGCCTGAGGAATTTGTCAAGTTCGCTTCCTTCCAACTCAAAGACCAAGCTGCATAATGGTTTCAACAGTACAAAGATTCCAGAGGAGGCCGTGTGATTTCCTGGGAAGAATTCCGTCAAGACTTCAAAGCTCATCATATTCCTCAGAGCGTGGTTGAAAGCAAGCGTGAGGAATTCCGTAGCCTGAAGCAAGGCTCTATGTCTGTCTAAGAGTACAACAAGATGTTTCAGAAGCTCGCCCGTTTTGCTAAGCAGGACGTCCCTGACGAGAAGAGCATGATATACCAGTTCAGGGGTGGTCTCAGAGAAGAAATCCAGCTAGCTCTTGTTCTCTTTGAGCCCAAGAGGTATGTTGAGTTTTACAACATGGCAATGAAGCAAGAGACTGCTCAACTGAAGTGTGATGCTTCCAAGAAGCGAGTCAGAGATGCTACTCCTTCTTTCTCAACTCAAGTGGCTAAGCAGCAGAAGTATTGGCTTCCTCCTTGTAGGATCGAAAGTATGTCTAGAGGGGGGGTGATTAGACTACTTGACCAAATAAAAACTTAACCTTTTCCCAATTTTAGTTCTTGGCAGATTTTAGATATTTTAGGACAAGTCAAGCAATCATCACATAATTCAAGCAAGCGTGCAAAGAGTATATTGGCAGCAGAAAGTAAAGCATGCAACTTGCAAGAATGTAAAGGGAAGGGTTTGGAGATTTCAAACGCAATTGGAGACACGGATGTTTTTCCCGTGGTTCGGATAGGTGGTGCTATCCTACATCCACGTTGATGGAGACTTCAACCCACGAAGGGTAACGGTTGCGCGAGTCCACACAGGGCTCCACCCAAGGGTAACGGTTGCGCAAGTCCACACAGGGCTCCACCCACGAAGGGTCCACGAAGAAGCAACCACCCACAAAGGGTCCACGAAGAAGCAACCTTGTCTATCCCACCATGGCCATCGCCCACACAGGACTTGCCTCACTAGCGGTAGATCTTCACGAAGTAGGCGATCTCCTTGCCCTTACAAACTCCTTGGTTCAACTCCACAATCTTGTCGGAGGCTCCCAAGTGACACCTAGCCAATCTAGGAGACACCACTCTCCAAGAAGTAACAAATGGTGTGTAGGTAATGAACTCCTTGCTCTTGTGCTTCAAATGATAGTCTCCCCAACACTCAACTCTCTCTCATAGGATTGGATTTGGTAGAAAGAAGATTTGAGTGGAAAGCAACTTGGAGAGGCTAGAGATCAAGATTCATATGGTAGGAATGGAATGTCTTGGTCTCAACACATGAGTAGGTGGTTCTCTCTCAGAACATATGAGTTGGAATGGTGTATGCATTCTGATGGCTCTCTCTTCAAATGAGGAGGAGGTGGAGGGGTATATATAGCCTCCACACAAAATCCAACCATTACACACAGTTTTCCAATCTCGGTGGGACCGAATCAACAAACTCGGTCGGACCGAAAATGTAAACCTAGTGACCGTTAGAGATTTTCGGTGGGACTGACATCCAACTCGGTGGAACCGATATGGTTAGGGTTTGGGCATAACGTAATCTCGGTGAGACCGATTACACAAACTCGGTGAGACCGAATTTGGTAATTAGCTAACCAGAGAGTTGGTCAGGCAAACTCGGTGGGACCGATTTGCTCTTTCGGTGAGACCGAGTGGAACTCGGTGAGACCGAAAAGTTACAAAGGGGAAACAGTGAGTTTACATTGCAATCTCGGTGGGACCGATTCGCTCTCTCGGTGAGACCGAAAAGTTACGAAAGGGAAACAGAGAGTTTGCAATCCCATCTCGATGAGACCGAGATCCTTATCGGTAGAACCGAATTGCTAGGGTTTGACAGTGGCTAATGACAAGTGAAACTCGGTGGCGCCGAATAGGAAGAATTGGTAGGACCGAGTTTGGCTTAGAGTTTAGGTCATATGTGGATATGGGAAAGTAGTTGAGGGTTTTGGAGCATATCACTAAGCACATGAAGCAAGAGGCTCATTAAGCAACACCTCATCCCTCCTTGATAGTATTGGCTTTTCCTATGGACTCAATGTGATCTTGGATCACTAAAATATAAAATGAAGAGTCTTGATCTTTTGAGCTTGAGCCAATCCTTTGTCCTTAGCATTTTGAGGGTTCCACTTTCACATCCATGCCATGCCAATCATTGAGCTTTCCTGAAATAATCATCTTGGAATAGCATTAGCTCAATGAGCTATATGTTGTTATGAATTACCAAAACCACCTAGGGATAGTTGCACTTTCAATCTCCCCTATTTTGGTAATTGATGACAACATATAGATCAAAGCTTCGACAAATGATAATAAGCATGAAATCGTCGCTTTGAGAAGTATGTGATAAGTAAGAGCTCCCCCTAAATTTGTGCATATTTAAAATTTGCTTTGGATTGCAAATGCACAAGGAGTTAGAGTCATGGGTTACTCTTCCATGTCACATACATCTTGGTGGAGCGCTTAAAATGATAAGAATGAAATACATGCACTCATCACCAAGAATAGTGAGTGATCACATAAGATAGATAAGATAATAGCATTAAGCAAGCATTAAGTGTAGCTTATGATCAAACACATGATCATCAATGTCTCACAAGCATAGTATCTCAAGCACTCAAAAGCAAACAAGTTTGAAAAACCACCAAATAAAGCAAGAGAGAAAAGCAACACTCTCTCTCTCGAAGCCTATGATCTATACATCTTCTCCCCCTTTGGCAACAAGTTACCAAAAAGTTCCTAGAAAATGTATAGCACTAGATCGATGCTCAGGCTTGATCTTCTGGTGGTGGTGGAGTCTGGATCACTCCAAGGACGAAGGCTTCGGTAGATGCTGAAGTAGACGCTGGAGTTGGAGCTGAAGTAGATGCTGGAGCTGGTGGAACTGAGGCTATGGCTGGTGCTGAGGTGGTGGCTCTGGTGTCAGCAACTGGCATGGCAGATGACCTCGGGCCTCGTGGCACTCTGGCAAAGGCATGAGTGGTACTCCTGCCTTTCCTCTCCTGCATGTCCTCCTGGAGCTGCTCCACTGTAGACTGAACTTCCGTTACTTTGACATCCAAGTCATAGAACTTCTGTTCCATGATTCTCTCTAGGCTCTGCTGATTCTGAGTGAGGGTGGCCAGACTTTGCTCAATCCTCAGCATGGATGCAATCAAGTAACCAAGCTGCTCTTGTTTAGTCTTCAGGAAATACTCAGATGCCTCCTCTTGAGTTGGCATCTTGGCAGCTTTCTCCTTCCTTGCCTTCTCCTTCTTTGCAAATGCTTGGGCAGATCACGGTTCATTTTCAGTCATGACAACTTCATTGTCCTCAAAATCTGGACGGATGGGCAGGTGTTCCTTGTCCAATAAATATATGCCCGTGCCCATCTTGGAGTTGATGAGCTCCTGGATCTGAGGGGCATATCCTCAACTCCTTTTCTGGTCTGCTGCAGTCCTCTTGATTGTTTCCACTATTAGGCTCATCACCTTGAACTTCTAAGGTACATCAAATACATGAAGCAGGTTGATAGCATGGCCTCTGATCATCTTGTGATCTCCAGACTTGGGCAATAAGGTGTGCCTTAAGATCCAATTGATGGTTGGCAGTCCTGACAGAAGATAGTGCACTGAGCCAAATTTGAAAGTGTCAAGTGCCTCATTGGGAATTTCCTTATACATATTGGACATGGAGTTATGGTCCATCTTCTTCTTGGCATATATATCCAAGTCATCATCATGCTCCTCTGGGGCATTAATGATCTGTGCCCACTCAGCAACTGTGGATTGGTACCTTGTACCCTCAGACATCCATATGATCCTCCCATCTAAATAAAAATGTGCTGTGGAGTAGAGTTGCATGATCAGCTCCTCGTTCCACTTTGTGAGCTTCTGCCCAACAAAGTCAGCAACTCCACAAGCACTAAAGCTGTCAAATACTCCAGGGTAGTGCTCCTCATTCTCCTTCATGTAGGTCCAGTCGACCCATCTCATATCACAGACTATGGGCTTCTTATCAAGCAAAACTGTCTCATAAAAATCTTGCTGCTCCTTGGTGTGGAACCTGTAATCCACGGCAGTCCTTCTCCTTGAAGCATATGGATCTGCTTCTCTCCACTTCCTCAGCCATGAATCTCTCCTGAGCTTCATGTCCTCAGCCACAGGATGAGCATCATTGTGGTCTCGGATCTTGGGCTTGAGCTTTCTCAGAACATTCTCTTCCTCTTCTTCAGCAACAGTCTCAGGCACTGGGGCCTTGTTCTTCTCAGCTGCAGGAATGCTCCTTGTATTCCTCTTGGGTGCAGACTTGGGCTTGGAGGCAGCTTTGGGCTTAGATGCAGTAGCCCCTGATCTTATGGCATCACCCATCAGCTTGGGTGCCTTGGGTGCTGGTGCAGCTACCTCTTCTTCCTCTTCCTCTTCCATGATGGAAGCCTTTCCTAGTACTCTGGCCATGATCTTCTTGACCCTTTCCTTTCTTTTCTTTCCCTTGACAGCAATTGGCTCTTCGGGAGTGGGCTTCTCAGTTGAGGCTCTTGCCTTTGACATGGGCTGCCTGCCTGCTGGCCTTTTGATCTTTAGGCCTGGCTTTGTGCCTTGAGCTGGCTCAACTCTCTTGGAAGTGGCCTCTTCCTCTGCCACATAGTCTTCATCTTCGGAGTCTGAAGTTCTCTTTTTCCTCTGTCTGGTGGCATCCTTTGGCAAGTTGCTAGGGGTGCTCCTGCTGCCCTCATCTGAAGAGCTGGAGGGACTAGTGCCCTCACTCATGTGCACCTGCTGCTCTGACATGTTCTGGCTGTCACTTTGATCAGACATGCTGCAAGCTCTGACTGCTGACCCTGTGAACAGTTTATGGATGAGGTAGAAAAGATGAGCATCACAAAATGCAGATATTTTTGCAAAAGAATGATTCAAAAACTTAGTTTTAGTTTCCCACTGAAATCATCTCGGATCTACCGATTTTCAAACTCGGTGATACCGAAGCAGTTTTGGAACCTAAACTAGTGAACTCGGTAGGACCGAGTCACAGCTCGGTGGCACCGAGACTGCTAGGGTTTCACAGAGTTCCAAAATCGGTCACACCGATAAGTAATTCTCGGTCAGACCGAGTCTCACTTGTGCAATGGCATAAGCCAAATCGGTGGGACCGAGTTTTTCAACTCGGTGGGTCCGAGATGGTTTCGGCGGAAACCTAAACCTGGAATTTTCGAATCAAACCTAATCTATAAGCGTTTTGACTAGATAGAAGTGTTTCAATCGTGGCAAGAAACATGAAGAACACAATGTGCTAGGAATTGGACAGGGAATAGCACTATGATCGAGTCCATACCCTAGTTTGGCGGAGACACGCTACAGCGGCAACGGCGGGGGCAGAATTCCCGTTGACGGCGACGGAGACCAGCGACTGGAGGCGGCTGGCGGTGAGAAGACGATCCGGATACCACGAGGGCAGAGCAGGCTATCGCGCGGGCGAAGGGGTTCGGAGAAATTTCCAAAATTTTGCCCGTGACTATATATAGCCCGACCCTGTCGGTGTGACCGAGTGGAACAACTCGGTGGCACTGAGATTCATAACTGCAGGCAGTTACTGAAACTCGGTGTGACCGAAATGTTCAAATCGGTTGCACCGAAATCGAAAACCTAGATCAACTTAATGATCTTGGTAGGACCGAAAGTGGGGTATCGGTCAGACCGAGAATCATAAAGAGGTTTTGGAAGTTTAAGTCTATGACGAATCGGGGACTCCGAGCGCTCCTCACACAGAGTGGTTCGAATCTGACTTGATCAAATTTTGTGATGCAACATGAATAGAGTTTGAGACAAGAAAAACATAGATAGCTAGAGGAGGTTCTTAGGCATTCTTGTCCATCCACTTGGCAAAAAAAAAATAAAACCGAACAATCAAAACAACAAGTGGATGTCCTCGAATGAGTAAAATATGCAACCAGCATGCTCACACAATAAGATGGCAAATGAAATATGTGGCAAGGCATGCACAACCAATTCTAGCATCTATCAAGCAATTTGCGATGACTAGGTCATCTATATATGAGTATATTGACTTAGGAGTCAAGTGAGAACACTTGATCATAGGTCATACTCATCGTTTAAGCTCAAGTGGGGTTACCACTTTTACATAAAGCATTGTTGTGTTCACATCTTTAGAGTTGCTTTAGCTCAAGTCTTAGAGTAAAGCTCCCTCTAGATGTGATATCCCCCCTAAGAGGGATGAACTAACCTTGGGTTTTGTCGATGATGACTTCATGTAGATGTTGAAGATGTGGATGCTCAATGTTGATGTAGATCACTTGGAGCTATCCATTTGAGTGAATTGCACTTTCAATACCTACATGGGTTAGTCCCACAAGGAACAAACAAGGATATCCATAGACATAGAGTGATGCACACACAAGATGATGTCCATGAAGACTTTTAGGTTACCTTGTCCCTTGTCTTACCAACAAGAGGGTTTGTGACTCCTTGAACTAGTGCAAGATGTGGAAGTTGATTGCACTTGTTCTTGCCAAAATGATAAGAGTGAAGTATGTTGGTGGAGTCACCCTCAAGAACTCTCTAGTTCTTCTTCTTTTGGATCCACATCATCTTGATGGGAATCCTTGGAGTTGTAGTCGTACTTGATGAAGTGGAACTTGAAGTAGTCTTGGGAATCCACTTGACTAAGGTCTTAGGAGCTTCTTCAAATGCGTCGATTTCCTCTTGAAGCTTGTCCTTGCCTTTTTGCTTGTAGTCTTGTGGTGGAAGATCATCTTGAGCTTGTGTCCCCTTGAAAGAAGTATCATACTTCTCTTGTTGAGGGACAAACTTTGTCTTAGGGTATTGATCTTCTTTCCACTCAACTCCATTGGCATTGACCTTTCGTTCAAAACCAACACCTTGATTCTTCTGGTTCCTTGCTTGCGCACAATTTCCTCGAATTGCTTACTCCCGGCAAGGCTTTTGTACACTCCTTTCTCTATAATTCCCTTCAATAAACTATTTTCTTGCTCAAGTGTAACTTGGCTAAGAGAATCATTAGTGAAATCAAGAGAACTACTAGAAGCAACAATATTGGATTTAGCATGATCATTGTTACTACTAGAGGAAGAATCTTTCTTGTTCTTGTTACTAGACTTGACTTGAGGCATGTAAGTAGATAAGAGTAAACGCTTGGCAATGTAAGAAGAACTTTTCTTAGGAGATCATCATTGATTGCTTTTAAGAACTCATGCTCTTGCTCAAGATTGAGCTTTTCAAAGTGTAATTTCTCATGAGCTCTTAAAAGTTCTCGATGATCTTCGAAGATGGTTTCATGAGCTAACTTAAGAGTGTTTAGTTCTTTAGTTAGAGCCTCAATCTTCTCCTTATCATTGTCATTCATTTTATCTTGATTAGCATGTTTAATTGACGTTTCATCATAGTATTCATCACTAGAGTTGTCAACAAGCAAGTCATCACCTAACAAGTCATCTTCATCACTATTGAAGTCAACATACTCGGGGTGTGTTACCTTAGGACCTTTGGCCATGAAGCATCTTCCAATTCCTTCATTTGGTGAGTCAAATATGTCATAGGAGTTGGTTGACACAAGTGCTAGACCGGCAACACCTTCATCTTGAGTATCTTCGGAGTCGGAGTGATAATTTCTCTCGGAGTGGCTGTCGGAGTCGGAGCCGGATACCCATTCACCAACATGAGCAAGGATTCGGAGTCTTCGTCTTGTGTAGCTTCTTGATGATTTTTCCTTCCTTTCCGAATCCTTGCTTCTCCGTGAGTATCTTCGTTCATGACGATCATCTCTACTCCTTCTCTCTCTTGGTGATGATTCTTTGCTTCTTCTTTTTGGAGAATCTTCTCTTCTCTTGTAGGGAGCCGTACACTCATTGGAGAAGTGTCCGGGTCTTCCATAGTTGTAGCAGTTTCACTCTCGACTAGAAGATCTTTTGTCATTGTAGGACCTTGACTTGAAGCTTCTATCTATGCTTCTACTCTTGTAGAACTTGTTGAAGTTCTTCACCATTAAGCTCAATTCTTCATTGAAGTCTTGTTTCTCACTTGACGATGTAGGGGCTTCACATGAGGCTTTATAGGCACCACTTGATTTGTTGTGAAGTTCCTCTTTATCCTTAAGTGACATCTCATGAGCAACAATTCTTCCAATCACCTCCGTTGGCTTGAGATCTTTGTAATTTGGCATCATTTGGATCAATGTGCACACGGTATCATATTTTCCATCCAAGGCTTTTAGAATCTTCTTGATGATGAATCTATTGGTCATCTCTTCACTTCCTAAGCCGGCAATCTCATTTGTGATGAGAGCAAGCCTAGAGTACATTTCAGCGACACCTTCACCATCCTTCATCTTGAACTTTTCAAGTTGGCTTTGAAGCACATCCAACTTGGATTCCTTGACGGAGTCGGTTCCTTCGTGCATATCAATCAAAGTGTCCCAAATTTCCTTTGCATTCTCAAGACGGCTGATTTTGTTGAATTCTTCGGGGCACAATCCGTTGAAGAGAATATCACAAGCTTGAGCATTGTATTGCAACATCTTCAACTCATCCACGGTAGCTTCACGGTTTGGTTCTCTCCCATCAAAGAAGTCACCTTGCAAGCCAACACACACAATAGCACAAACGGCGGGGTTATGTACAAGAATATGCATTTTCATTTTATGCTTCCAACTAGCAAAATTAGTACCATCAAAGTAAGGACCTCTACGGTGATAATTTCCCTCGCTAGACGCCATACTCTCCTAGGTTGTGAAACCAAGGCTATGACCACCAAAAGCTATGGAGATCAAAGCAAATGGAGACCAAAGCTCTGATACCACTTGTAGGATCGAAAGTATGTCTAGAGGGGGGTGATTAGACTACTTGACCAAATAAAAACTTAACCTTTTCCCAATTTTAGTTCTTAGCAGATTTTAGCTATTTTAGGACAAGTCAAGCAATCATCACACAATTCAAGCAAGCATGCAAAGAGTATATTAGCAGCGCAAAGTAAAGCATGCAACTTGCAAGAATGTAAAGGGAAGGGTTTGGAGATTTCAAACGCAATTGGAGACACGGATGTTTTTCCTGTGGTTCGGATAGGTGGTGCTATCCTACATCCATGTTGATGGAGACTTCAACCCACGAAGGGTAACGGTTGCACGAGTCCACACAGGGCTCCACCCAAGGGTAACGGTTGCGCGAGTCCACACAGGGCTCCACCCACAAAGGGTCCACGAAGAAGCAACCACCCACAAAGGGTCCACGAAGAAGCAACCTTGTCTATCCCACCATGGCCATCGCACACACAGGACTTGCCTCACTAGCGGTAGATCTTCACGAAGTAGGCGATCTCCTTGCCCTTACAAACTCCTTGGTTCAACTCCACAATCTTGTCGGAGGCTCCCAAGTGACACCTAGCCAATCTAGGAGACACCACTCTCCAAGAAGTAACAAATGGTGTCTAGGTAATGAAGTCCTTGCTCTTGTGCTTCAAATGATAGTCTCCCCAACACTCAACTCTCTCTCATAGGATTGGATTTGGTAGAAATAAGATTTGAGTGGAAAGCAACTTGGAGAGGCTAGAGATCAAGATTCATATGGTAGGAATGGAATGTCTTGGTCTCAACACATGAGTAGGTGGTTCTCTCTCAGAACATATGAATTGGAATGGTGTATGTCTTTTGATGGCTCTCTCTACTGGCTCTCGCTCGAATGAAGAGGAGGTGGAGGGGTATATATAGCCTCCACACAAAATCCAACCGTTACACACAGTTTTCCAATCTCGGTGGGACCGAATCAACAAACTCGGTCGGACCGAAAATGTAAACCTAGTGACCGTTAGAGATTTTCGGTGGGACTGACATGCAACTCGGTGGAACCGATATGGTTAGGGTTTTGGCATAACGTAATCTCGGTGAGACCGATTACACAAACTCGGTGAGACCGAATTTGGTAATTAGCTAACCAGAGAGTTGGTCAGGCAAACTCGGTGGGACCGATTTGCTCTTTCGGTGAGACCGAGTGGAACTCGGTGAGACCGAAAAGTTACAAAGGGGAAACACTGAGTTTACATTGCAATCTCGGTGGGACCGATTCGCTCTTTCGGTGAGACCGAAAAGTTACGAAAGGGAAACAGAGAGTTTGCAATCCCATCTCGGTGAGACCGAGATCCTTATCGGTAGAACCGAATTGCTAGGGTTTGGCAGTGGCTAATGACAAGTGAAACTCGGTGGCGTCGGATAGGAAGAATCGGTAGGACCGAGTTTGGCTTAGGGTTTAGGTCATATGTGGATATGGGAAAGTAGTTGAGGGTTTTGGAGCATATCACTAAGCACATGAAGGAAGAGGCTCATTAAGCAACACCTCATCCCTCCTTGATAGTATTGGCTTTTCCTATGGACTCAATGTGATCTTAGATCACTAAAATATAAAATTAAGAGTCTTGAGCTTTTGAGCTTGAGCCAATCCTTTGACCTTAGCATTTTGAGGGTTTCACTTTCACATCCATGCCATGCCAATCATTGAGCTTTCCTGAAATAATCATCTTGGAATAGCATTAGCTCAATGAGCTATATGTTGTTATGAATTACCAAAACCACCTAGGGATAGTTGCACTTTCACTCCTCCTCCGTTTCGTTAGCCTTATTAGTAGAAGAGCAAAGGTGGCAGTGGATCTTCCCACCCACCCAACCCCGGCTTTCAGAACAAGACTTCCTCTCAAGCTCCAAGATCGAGTGCTCCGTATCACCGTCCGCTTTCAGAGGTCACGTGCAACAAGTGCCAACATAAGGGTCACTATGCCAACAAATGCTTCAATCAGAGGCGTCTCCCTCCTCCTCCTCCTCCTCCTATGAGATTGGCAAGTATAGCTGTGGTCAAGCATAACCCCAAGCACGCCAAGGTCAACATGGTGAATGCAGCTCAGGCAGAGGACTCGTCAGATGTCATCATGGGTAACCTTCCTGTTAACGATGTTCCTGCAAAAGTTCTTTTTGACACTGGTGCATCGCATTGCTTCATTTCAAAACCTTTTCCATCAAAGTATGAGTGCGATTATCAGTATTTGCAAAGATCTTTGCAAATCGTGTCACCGGGCAAGCAAATGACAGCTAATATCTGCGTCCCGGATGTTACTATCACGATGGGCGACTACAAATTTCTAGCTTCTCCTATTGTTCTGGGCGACTCGGATATTGATCTTATTCTTGGAATGGATTGGCTTTCTAAGCACAAGGCTCATCTTGATTGTGCTGCCAGGCAGATTCAATTGACTCATTCATCTGAGGATGTAATTGTCTTTGCCGCTCGTGATGATACCATCCGTCTGTTTTCTCTTAATGAGAAGGATGAACTGGATGCCATCTCTCAAATTCCAGTCGTTTGCGAATATCAAGATGTCTTTCCAGAAGAGCTTCCAGGAATGCCTCCGCACTAGCCAGTTGAATTCGTCATCGATCTTAAGCCTGGCACGGAACCTGTTTGCAAACGTCCTTACAAGCTTGGACCTGAAGAGTTGAAGGAGCTGAAGAAACAACTCGATATTCAAGAGCGAATGGGTCTCATCCGACCTAGTTCTTCTCCGTGGGGTTGTGGGGTTCTTTTTGTGAAGAAGAAGGATGGAACGGACCGACTTTGTGTTGACTAGCGTTCATTGAACAAGAAGACTATAAAGAACAAGTACCCACTTCCCAACATCAACGAGCTATTTTAACAACTAAAAGGTGCACAAGTATTCTCCAAGCTTGATCTCCGTATGGGCTATCACCAGATTCGAATTCGTGAGCAAGATATTCCCAAGACGGTGTTCATAACAAGCTATGGTTCATATGAATACACTGTCATGTCTTTTGGTCTCGTCAACGCTCCACCAACTTTCTCTCACATGATGAACTTTATCTTCAACGCCTACACAAATGTCTTCGTCTTGGTCTACCTCGATGACATTCTGGTTTTTTCGAAGAATAAGGAAGATCATGCCAAGCACTTGCGTTTGGTGCTCGATAAGCTCAGAGAACATCAGTTCTACGCCAAGTTCTCAAAGTGCGAGTTTTGGCTCGATGAGGTTCTCTATCTTGGGCATATCATCTCTGCCAAGGGCATAGCGGTGAATTCTGAGAAGGTGTCTGCAATTGTTAATTGGGAACCACCTCAGAACGTGAAGCAACTCCGCAGCTTCCTTGGTCTCTCAAGCTATTGTCGAAGGTTCGTTGAGAACTTTCCAAAGATCGTGAAGCCTCTTTCAAACCTTCTCCAAAAGCACGTGAAGTACATTTGGTCTCCGGAATGTGACATCGCTTTCAACACCTTGAAAGAGAAATTAGTCATTGCTCCAGTTTTGACTCCTCCTGATGAATCCAAACCGTTCGAGGTCTTCTGCGATGCCTCTCTTCAAGGTCTTGGTGTAGTGTTGATGCAAGATAAGAAAGTTGTGTCCTATACTTCTCGCCAGTTAAAGCCCAACGAGAAGAACTACCCCACTCATGACCTCGAGTTGGCGGCAGTTGTGCATGCTCTTTTGACTTGGAGACATCTCTTATTGGGAAGGAAAGTGGACATCTTCACTGACCACAAGAGTCTCAAGTACATCTTCACTCAGCCTAATCACAACCTCATGCAGACTCGTTGGGTCGAAATGATTCAAGAGTATAATCCAAGTATCGAATATACTCCAGGCAAGGCCAATGTGATTGCTGACGCATTGAGGAGGAAGGCGTACTGCAACAGTCTAATTCTCAAGCCTTACCAACCCGAGCTTTGTGAAGCTTTCCGCAAACTCAATCTACAAGTTGTTCCTCAAGGTTTCCTCGCCAACCTTCAAGTCTCTCCTACTTTGGAAGATCAGATTCGCGAGGCTCAACTCTTGATGCTATGGTGAAGAAGGTGAAGATTGGGATTGCCAAGAGTCAACCCAAGTACAAGTGCTATCGCCTTGATGACAAGGATACTCTCTTCTTCGAGGATCGCATTGTTGTGCCTAAAGGTGACCTTCGTAAAGTCATTATGAATGAGGCTCATAATTCACTCCTCTCCATCCACCCTGGGAGTACGAAGATGTACCAGGACCTCAAGTAGGCGTATTGGTGGACTCGAATGAAGCGCGAGATTGCTCAGTTCGTGAATGAATGTGATGTCTGCAGAAGAGTGAAGGCAGAACACCAACGACCAGCTTGTCTCCTCCAACCTCTTGCCATTCCAGAATGGAAGTTTGACCACATTGAGATGGACTTCGTGACTGGGTTCCAAAGTCCAAGCGTGGCAATGATGCTATATTCGTTGTCATCGACAAACTCATTAAAGTGGCTCATTTCCGGCCTATCAAAGAGTCTATCACTGCAGCTCAATTGGCGGAGCTTTATACCTCTCGGATTGTCTCTCTGCACAGCATTCCGCAGTTGATCTCTTCAGACCGTGGCAGCATCTTTACCTCCAAGTTTTGGGATTCTTTTCAGAAGGCCATGGGCACCAACATCCGCTTCAGCACAACTTTTCATCCTCAAACTAGCGGTCAAGTCGAGTGTGTCAATCAGATTCTTGAAGATATGCTCAGGGCTTGTGTTATCTCTTTCGGTATGAAGTGGGAAGATTGTCTTCCATATGCCGAGTTCTCCTACAACAACAGTTTTCAAGCAAGTTCGGGCAAGGCCCCATTTGAAATTCTCTATGCCAGGAAGTGCCGTACTCCTCTTAACTGGTCAGAGACCGTTGAATGTCAACTTCTTGGAAATGACTTGATCACAGAGGCAGAGGAAATGTGCAAAGTCATTTGTGATAACCTCAAAGCAGCGCAATCGCGCCAGAAGAGCTACTATGATAGTAAGCACCGTGATTTGGCTTTCGAGATCGGAGATCATGTTTACCTCCGCGTCTCTCCAATGGAAGGTACTCGTCGCTTCGGTATCAAAGGGAAGCTTGCCCCTAGATACGTGGGTCCTTTCAAGATCGTCAGCAAGAGAGGCGATCTCGCCTATCAACTCGAGCTTCCTTCAAACTTTGCAAACATGCACGGCGTGTTCCATGTCTCTCAGCTCCGCAAGTGCTTCAAGACCCCTGACCGCACCGTCAACTTCGAAGACATTGATCTCCAAGAAGACCACTCTTATCATGAGCACCCCATTGCTATTCTTGAAGAAACTGAACGCAAGACTCGCAATAAGTCAATCAAATTCCTCAATGTCAAGTGGTCACACCATTCCGACCGTGAAGCCACCTAGGAACGCGAGGATCACCTCCGTTCTGAGTACCCGGTGTTTTTCCAGTCCTAGATCTCGGGACGAGATCCTTTCGTAGTGGTGGAGTGTTGTAACACCCCGGATGTAATTTACCTTATCTGTATTCCAACTCTTGCCGTTTCTGGCACTAAGTTATTTTATTTTCCTCGGGTTCGGGTTTTTGTCTCCGTGTGTTGTTGCCTTTGTCATGCATCTCATATGATGTCATCATATGCATTGCATTTGCATACGTGTTCGTCTCATGCATCCGAGCATTTTCCCCATTGTCCGTTTTGCATTCCGGAACTCCTATGTCATCCGGTGGTCCTTTCTACCTCTTTTCGTGTGTGGGGGTTAAACATTTCCAGATTGGGCCGAGACTTTCCAAGCGGCCTTGGTTTACTACCAGTAGACCGCCTGTCATGTTTCGTGCCATTTGGACTTCGTTCGATACTCCAACGGTTAACCGAGGGACCGAGAAGGCCTCGTTTGTGTTGCAGCCCATCACCCTTCCAATTTGGCCTACAACCCACCAAACACCCTTCCATCATCTAGAGCGTTCGATCACGATCACGTGGCCGCAAACTGTGCTCAATTTGGAGACTCCTAGCTCCTCCTACCTCTATATATAGATCCCTCCACAAAAATCCCAGGTCTTCTACCACCCTAACCCTAGATCTTTCCCTCTCGCCGCGCCGGACACGTCCGCTCCGGCCGGACACGCAGCCGCCGACCAATCGCGCGCCGCCATCTGTCCCGGGCGGGCGCCCCACTTCGTCGCCGCCGCGCTGGCCCGCTCGGCGCGTGG
>NC_041386.1:218109563-218119987 GCF_002162155.2 Triticum dicoccoides | reverse complement strand
GGTGCCCTGCGTGCCGCCCCGCACCGTGGTCGCCGCCCCCGCCGTCCACTTCCTCCGTCCGGCCGGCCCCAGCTCCGGCAACCGCCGCCCCGGCGTCCTCCTCCTCCGGCCGGCGAGCTACCTCAGCTCCGGCCACCGCACTGTTCGTCCACGCGGATGATCCTCGTTTTCCGCACCCTGCTACAGTGTTTCTACAGTAGATCTCCAGATCTGGATCGGTTGACTTTGGCCCTCAAACCCTAATTATTTTGCAAACTTCATCATGTCGTATCTCTGCATCCGTAGCTCCGATTTGCGCGTGTAGCATATCAAAATGTTCGCCTCAGAGAGTACATCATTTCATCTCATTGCATCATTTTCATTTGATATCATCTTGATGTCCGAAATGCTGTTGGAAGAGGGCTATATGATAAAATTGTCAAATCTGTTTCATCAAATAGATATTTGTCATTTTTGCCATGATTAATGTGTGCATGATATGCTCCTGAGCTCTACATGAGTTTTGTTATATGCCATGCCATCTTTACAGAGGTGCTTACCATGTATTTTTTTGATATGTGTGGTGTCTAGCACAAGCTTACAAAGTAGTGCAATCAGTAATGCTGATTTCAGGGATTTAGAATTTCTCTAAGTCCTTGTCCTGATTTTGTCATTATGCCATATGTTCATGTTGGTTCCTAGTGATCCGTGCCTCTTTTGAGCTTGATCAGTAAGGATGATTTGTTAACATTGTGGTGCTCTATCCATCCATGTCTTTGCTTGAATTTATGGAGAACCCTACCTTGAGTCAATCGAGCTCTACTTTTTCTATTTCCTGAATCCTGGCAGATTGTTGTCTTGTTAGCGAATTTGCCGAGGATGTTGCTATTGATCCGTGCATGCTATGTATTCTTGATGGGTGTATGCTTAGTTGTCATGCCATTCTTTGTAGTGTGTGCATCGAGCTCGTAAACATGCCTACTCGTTAACTGTTTTGGATGCTCCAGTTTTTCACTAAGTCTGAGATCTGTTTATGTTTTTACCATGTTCACATGCTTGCAATTGTATTTTCTGATCCCTTTTCTCTCAAGGTCATTAAGGGACTTTTGTTAAGTGCTTTGAGTAGCTTCATGTCATGCCTTGCTTTGCCATGTTAAGTTCTTGTAGCATGTAGTTTTCATGCTCTAAAGTGTGCTACCAGATGTTAAATTCCAGACTTGTGTTAATTTCACTAAGTCTGAAACCTGTTATCGTTTGCACTTTTGCCATGCTTGTTTGAACCTGTTAATGGATGAATTGGCCGTAGCTCAATATTCATCTTTTGTCAAGCATCATGATTGGATACCTGCCATGTATTTTGTTGTCATGTTTGAGTGCTGTAGCATAATTATCTTGATGCTTTTAGATGGCTACTTGCTGATTATCGCAGACCGGTGCCATATTTGTTTTGCTTGCCATTTCCAAACCGTGCATCCGATTCCGGTGATCTCTATATTGATTTCAACCGAAATTACCTCACCTTTCTAGTGGCACTCTTGGATTTCCAAGTTGAGGCCAGGTTCAATCATTCCTTGTCAAATCTTGCATATGCATCACATATCGCATCCCGCATAGCATACCATGTTTGCATCATGTTGTTCGAGCATTGCATGTGGTTGATTGTGTTCCTTTTGCTTGTCTGTCTTGTTTGGGTAGAGCCGGGAGACGATTTCGCTAATGAGGAGCCCGTTGAGTTTGCTTACGAGGATCAAGTCAACTCTGACAACTTTGCAGGCAAGATGATCATACCCTCGAAATCACTTCTATCTTTGCTTGCTAGATGCTCGCTCTTTTGCTATGCCTATGCTACGATGCCTACCACTTTCTTATCATGCCTCCCAAATTGCCATGTCAAACCTCTAACCCACCATGTCCTAGCAAACCGTTGATTGGCTATGTTACCGCTTTGCTCAGCCCCTCTTATAGCGTTGCTAGTTGCAGGTGAAGATTGGAGATCGTTCCTTGTTGGAACATTGTTTATTTTGGGGATATCACTATATTATCTTGTTATCTTAATGCACCTTTATACTTGGTAAAGGATGGAAGGCTCGGCCTTTTGCCTAGTGTTTTGTTCCACTCTTGCCGCCCTAGTTTCCGTTATATCGGTGTTATGTTCCCGGATTTTGCGTTCCTTACGCGGTTGGGTTATAATGGGAACCCCTTGACAGTTCGCCTTGAATAAAGCTCCTCCAACAATACTAACCTTGGTTTTACCATTTGCCACCTAGCCTTTTTTTCCCACCGTGGGGCCCATGCACGGTGGTGTTGAGTTCTTGGAGGGATCTCTCCGAGGGATCGAGAAGATCGTGATTAATCAGTTGAACCGGCACAGAGGAAATCACACAGGACAAACCAGCATGGAATAGCCATAGGCAGAACCGATAAATCATTGCTTTTGGATTAAAGCTGGAGTTATGCAGCAGTACGCGCCTCTACGTCTGGATGATCCGGCAAAACCGAGTTGAAGACAAGATAGACATCGAAACTATTAGAGGGTCGGACGTGCTACATCAAATTGGAATAAAAAATCAAAGTCAAGGAAAAAAGTCAAGAAAAGGAAACAGAGCCATTCGTAACTCGGACTCATCCATCAACTACGCATGCGCCCTCGAACCGCTCGTTGGTTCCGAGCCACTACGGACTCTCCATTCGCGGCCGGGCCAGTCGTCGCCGTTGACTCTGGTTTGTCTCCACTACACCTACAGACCTGGCCTGAACAGGGATCAGGCTTGGCCTGAACAGCAAAGCCATGCACGCGAAAGTCCACAACTGGGACGCGGACTCAATCTTCGACGAAGCATCGACCACGTCGCCGGGTCGGCCATCGCACCCTCGCTGTCGCGCCCGTATCACTACTCCCGTTCTCACTGGCTAGGCTCCGTCTCCGCCTTGCTCGCAGATGGGTGCTGCACCGAGACGCCTCATCAAGATAGACGCGCCTGAGTCACTGCACCTCTTCTGTGCCAAACCCCCGGCCGCGCTAAAGCCACCATCCAGTCGTCGGAGTTTCGCGGCGCCGTCTTCAACCGCGGCAGGGGCGAGACACTCTGCATCGCCGAGCTGCCATCAATAACTCGCCCTCGCCTCCACCTTGTAACAGCCTCCACCCGCGCCTCTCGCGATGGCCTCACTTTGAGCCACCGCCATGGGCTGCCCGCGCCTGGCCGACCTCGTCTCCGCATTTGCTGTGTGTCGCCGCAGCCTCAAGTCAACCCCGCCGATGTTGCTGACCTCCACCGTCACATTGCCGGCTGTCATTGTGATCCACCTTGCCGACTATGAGCGGATATGACAACAATCCGGAGGATCAACAACACGGACTCATCAACTACAGGCCCACTCGGATTCTCCTTCACCTCATCACCAAGCCACCCCTGCCGGTGCGCTGTTGGGCTGCCATGCCAAGAGCCGCCGCACCACCTCCGCCGATTTGTCTCCACAATGGCCCGCCTCCGCTGGGTCACCCCATTTCCATTGCTGGTCTGCGACAAACCGGCCGCGAGCCGCCTGCAGCGTGCCTGACCTCACCCCTAAACAGCCATCGACGTCATGGCCCTGACCAAGCGCTGTCCTGCGTGGTTCTACCCCACCGGGTCACAACATCAACCTGTACCTCCGCTCGCAAGACCGGCCATGGATGTTCCCTCTAAGCCGCGCCACGCTCCGTCAGGTTCAGCCTTTGTACCAAGCTAGTTCCACTTCACGCTAAACCGCCATCTCTCTTGGTCGGGTCGTCCATGGGACGCTTTGCCACTGCCGCGTCTCCCGCCGTTGCGGCCTTGAGCAGCCACCTTCATGTATAAACCGGCCTGGCCTGACTCAAACCGCCCACTGAGTTGCCATCACAGTTTAAACTTGCTACGGTTGGAGCTAGGCGCTCATTTTCACCGTTGCTATCGTTCGGTGTACAAAGCAAACTGGTCCCGGGTTACAAAAGCATATACTGAGTATAGCCATACAAGGGAATCCAGGTCTCAAGATAAGGCGTACAGTCCGGTCTGCCTCAAGTGCACCAGATAAACTGATGGATGCCCTCGTAAAATTTGCTGTCTTACGGCAAGAGCTACTATGGGATTATCATTACATTTAGACAAAAGAAAAGAAAGGAGGTTATCATAGATGACTGCTAAAAGTGCCCAGTGGGAGGACAAACATGTTTGAGGTCTGGAATTGTTAAAGGAATGGAGATAAATCAAAGTTCAATTCAGTTGCCTTACTGCATCGGCCGGCTTACAACAGCAGTTGACCCATTGTTGTCGTTATTTGGTTTTGCCTGCCGATTCATCTTTATAGCCAGTTAGTTCGACAAGACAAGTCAGGTGATGTCCGCCCAAATTTATTTTATTACCACATATTGTTTTTATCGAAGAACAATTACTTGGTCTATGATATTTTTTCGGAGAACCACTATTCTTTACAGGAGGGTGTCGTAAAAGGGGGCATGGCGAAATATCATTTTTGCACTAGCGCTCTTCCTGCGCAGGTTGCCACCCCCGCTACATCAACTCACGTGATTGGTTTGTCATCCGCCCTCACGGTCAGTTCATGCGTCCGTGCCGGATTATAATGAGGATGGCAACTTGCTCGTCCGCCCCGGCTTACAATGCTGAGGGCGACCCATCTATCTGTTCCCGCGACCGACTCGGCCGTGATTGATTTCAGCTTCACCGTGGTGATGATCAACTCCGCGGTGGATAGCTACTAGCCTAACATATCAGGTGAAATTCATCCAGTATATTTTTATATTATACATTGCTTTCTTTAAAAGAGCAATTACTCTGGCTTGCAAAGTTATATCATGCAGGACCCTAAACCGCCATATTGGTACAAACTTAAAGGCCGTCAGAACATTTCCGGCTTAAAAAGAAGGATTCCGGCTTAATATCCGGCTTAAGGGAAAGTTATATCCCACAAAGCTTTGAAGCTCTCGATAGCCGGTTTAAAATACCAGGTTCAAGAAGGATTTATCTCTTGCAAAAAGTTAAAGGGTGCCAAAGAGGACCTGCTTCCATGATGCACGGTTCAAACATGGGTATCCTGCCTTATTGGCTTATCATATTATTGATCACTTGGGGGCTTGGTCGTATCCGAACCATAGCAACACCTTTTGATAGGAGTAAAGCCACAACATCACTTAGGGACTTGTGGTCACGTCTGAACCATAGTCACGCCTCTTGATCGGCCTAGTGCCACAGCATCACTTGGGGGCTTTGGTCGAACCCGAACCATCGCTACACCTCTTGATCGGCGTAATGCCAATGCATCACTTGGGGACTTGTGGTCACGTCTGAACCATAGTCACGCCTCTTGATCGGCCAAAGGCCACAGAATCACTTGGGGGCTTGGTCGAACCCGAACCATTGCCACGCCTTTTGATCGGCATAATGCCACTTTTTCATTTGGGGACCTGGCTGACTTGAACCATAGCTACGCCTATCGGGGGCTTGGTCGTGTCCGACCATGTTAACGCCATTTGATCGGCTCAATAGCCTCTTTTAGCAAATGGTTTTATCATTGCCTTTGCTTGAAATTTTGTTTTGATAAATATTTCTTTTGTTGCGTTTTAAAACCGACAATTCTTAAACCGGTTCGACTATCAAATTACAAATTGACTGAACACGGTCAAATCTTAATCCGGAGGCTATCTGCCTGGTTTGATTTTATGTTACCATCCTATTATGGAGTAAACCGGTGTTTATCAACCCGGCTTGGCTTTCAACTACAAGTTGTCAGTACACGATCAAGTTATAATCCGGAGACTATCAGCCTGGTCTGGTTTGACTACGAGTCGCCAGTATTATATGTGGTTAAACCGGTGTTTATCACAATCTGGTATGGTTTTATCATAAACCGACACAATATGGAAGGAGTTATCAGTACTCAAAATCTGGGTTATTACCCCTATTCCGAAAAGTTGGTAAACCAACGATGTGATTCAATGTCACAGGTATGATATATTTCATATTTGATTATTCTTAAGTGCAGCCTTGGTTATAAACCTGGGTTATATGTTGGGCATTATGACCCGTCCAACGGTAAACCGCCCAGACACTTTAAACTTGTTGTATGCAGAAACAGGTTGAATAAATCATGATTATAAATCACCGGCGTTTACTAACCCGACCTGGCTTTTGACTATAAGTCGCCAGTATGATGATAAATTATCCGGTGTTTATTAAACCGGCCTGGCTTTAAGACGATAAATCGCCAGTATATGATGAGAAATTGTCCGGTGTTTATTAAACCGGCATGGCTTTGGACTATAAGTCGCCAGTATATATTTGGATTGCGCCATTGGAATCATGCGCTTATAAATGATTGGGTTATATTATTAAAATAGCCAAACTTGGCTGAATTTTTATTATGATATTGGATGAATAAGATTTTCATACCGGATTATATTATCCTGAATAGCCAACATGGCTGGATTTTTATTATGGTTATTAATATTATGATTGAGGTTTTTCAAAGTCACTTTAGCGCAATGGATATTATTTTTTCGATGAATATGATTTATTTTGCCATGGAAGGAATAGTCCCGAGTCGCTGCAGGCTTACGACCCGGCACTTGGGGGCTACACTATTCAAGTTGAGATTATATCAAATATGCAAGTCTCATGTCGCTGC
Organism: Triticum dicoccoides; assembly: GCF_002162155.2. Lineage (NCBI taxonomy): Eukaryota > Viridiplantae > Streptophyta > Magnoliopsida > Poales > Poaceae > Triticum > Triticum dicoccoides. The sequence goes on along the minus strand of NC_041386.1, from coordinate 218,113,342 downwards.
AAGCATGCACCATGACACTTGGGGGCTAATGCAAAGTCATTTTTATTGGCCTTATTGAAGACCCGACTCATCATATCATAATGAGCCGGCCCTTGGGGGCTAACAATTGCTCCTGTCAACAATTCAAGTTTTATGGGCATCAGTCAATTACAAGTCCCAGGTTGTTGCAAACATGACAACCCGGCACTTGGGGGCTACATAATATGGAGTATTCAATTTTTACTAGTGACTGGGATGAACAACATAGATTTCTTCGAAAGTGGCAATATTTATATTGAAGCAAGTCTTAAGCCATCACTTTGTTCTACTCAAGACTTGGGGGCTACAAGTATTATATTATTATCGGAGAAATATTTTCAAATTCTCTGTTTTGAGCAAACTAGATTGACCGGGCGTCACCAATTATTATGATCCTGTGTCTGCAACCCGGCACCTTCAATAATCATGAACCGACGTTGGCAACAATCATGAACCGGCATTAGCAACAATCATGACCCGGAATTATCAGTTTTTATAACCCGGTAATTTTGGTAACATTGAACTGGCAAGTTTTACATCTTCAAACCGGCCGGATATTAGAGGAGTATTTCAAGACCAAAATTTCTTAAGCCGGCGCTTTGGAAGCCGACTCAAGTGGATTATTCTTCACAATATTTTTCTATGAGAAATCAACATCAGCAGTTTAAAGTATGAAGCTGGTTATTGATCCGGATTTTCTAGAAGGAGGGAATGACAAGGACTTAAGGATGATCAGGTGCCGGTCTACAAGAATTCTTAACCCGAAGCACAACCCGCCAAATTTGTTCTTGTGTTTATGTTACAGATCAGTTTAACATGGAAAAATCCAAATTAAACTGGGGGCTAATGTCGGGGATATACCCCGCGGCGTAAATCGGCCGGAAGTATAACCCGGCCAGACATGGTGGTTTACTTGAGATCCAGCTGACACTTGGCGATTCACTGGCAACCCGCCCTGACCTGGCGGTTTACAAGCAACCCACTTGGTCATTATGACTCACTGGTGATCCGGCGTGCGGGACAGACGGATGACAAGGCCCAAGGCCCAGAAGGCCGGTTCACGTTTAATAGTGGGCCGGTTTATGAGGAAAGCATAAGGACTATTCTCCTACAAAGGAAGCAAGACTAGGACTCCACTTGTAATAGAGTAATCCTAATCCAACTAGGACTAGTCATGTAAAACCACCCCTTCAACATATATAAGGAGGGGCAGGGCTCCCCAAAGAGGGACAAGCTACAAGCAAGCAGAATCAATCTTAGGGCTAGACACAAAGAGGAGAGCCGGTTTACGGCGACTCCCTCATGATGATAATGAGACCTAGCCTCAAACAGCATGTAGGGTTGTTACCGGATGATGTTTCCCGGGGCTCGAAGCTGTCTAAATCCCTGTCTTGTGTTGCGTTTCTCGATTCCGCTCAACCCCTCTCAAGCTACCACATAGATGCGTTGGCCTCGTGACTAAGTCCTGACACTAGGACATCTGTCGTGACAATTCCACGACACCGAGGGTCATCTTATTTAAACCCCCCTGGCCAGTGCTCCTCTAAGTGTTGGTCTAAACTAGAGCCCTGTTCAGCGCCCCCTCGGGGAAACTCGAGGTTTGGTTTTAGTTGTATGGAGCACTCATCTGAGTGTGCCCTGAGAACAAGATATGTGCAGCTCCTATCGGGATTTGTCGGCACATTCAGGTGGTGTTGCTAGACTTGTTTTACCATTGTCGAGGATGTCTTGTAAAACCGGGATGCCGAGTCTGATCGGAATGTCTCGGGAGAAGGAATATCCTTCGTTGACCGTGAGAGCTTGTGATGGGCTAAGTTGGCACTCCCCTGCAGGGATTTGAACTTTCGAAAGCCGTGCCCGCGGTTATGGGCAGATGGGAATTTGTTAATGTCCGGTTGAAGATAACATGAAACTTAACTTAATTAAAATGAATCAACCGCGTGTGTAACCGTGATGGTCTCTTCTCGGCGGAGTCCGAGAAGTGAACACGGTGTTGGAGTAATGCTTGACGTAGGTTGTTCTAGGATCACTTCTTGATCATAGTTCTTCGTTCGTGCTTTGCCTTCTCTTCTCGCTCTCTTTTGCGAACAGGTTAGCCACCATATATGCTAGTCGCTTGCTGCAGCTCCACATATTACCTTGCCTTACCTATAAGCTTAAATAGTCTTGATCGCGAGGGTGCGAGATTGCTGAGTCCCCGTGACCCACAGATTACTTCCAAACCAGATGCAGGGACCGATGATACCATTCCAGGCGATGTGCTTGAGCTCAAGTGGGAGTTCGACGAAGACTCTCGCTGTTACTATGTGTCTTTCCCAGATGATCAGTAGTGGTGACCAGTTGGGGCGATCAGGGACCGTGTTGCATGTTGGGGTTGATCTTTTATTTTGGTACCATAGTCGGACCATGAGTGTATTGGATGATTGTAATGTTATTCATGTATTTGTGTGACGTGGCGAGTGTAAGCCAACTATGTATCATTTCCCCTTTTATATATTTACATGGGTTGTTCTGAAGATTACCTTACTTGCGACATTGCTTTCAATGCGGTTATGCCTCTAAGTCGTGCTCCGACACGTAGGAGATATAGCCGCATCGAGGGCGTTACAACCTGCAACGAGCAACGCTATAGGAGGGGCTGAGCAAAAGCGGTAACATTGCCAAACAATGGTTTGCTAGGAAGGAGGGTTAGAGGCTTGACATGGCAATATGGGAGGCATGATATAATAAGTGGTAGGTAGCGCGACATAACGATAGAGTGAAACAACTAGCAAGCAAAGATACAAGTGATTTCGAGGGTATGGTCATCTTGCCTGCAAAGTTCTCAGAGTTGTCGAAAGCTTGATCTTCGTTAGCGTACTCAACAGGTTCCTCCTTCATGTACTCGTCTCCCGGCTCTACCCAAGGCAAGACACCATCAATGGAACAACAATCAATCACGATGCAATGCACAAGCAACATGATGCAAAACATGGCATGATATGCAAGATATGATATGCAATGCATATGCGTGCTGCGGAATGGAAAGAATGATCAAGGCATCAACTTGGCTAACCAAGTGTGCCACTAGAAAGATGAGATGATTTCGGGTGAAATCGATATAAAGATCAGTGGAAACGGATGCATGGTTTGCAAATGGCAAGCATCACAATAATGGCACAAAAGTGCGATTAACAGCACGATGCCATTTAGAATGCAACAAGAAGCTAAGCTACTACACTCCAACATAACAACAAAGCATATGGTAGTGAAGTACAAGAGATTCTTGACAAAACATGAACACTGAGGTACGGCTCAATCTATGACGCCCGGGTAATTAAGCTACAGTAATCCCCGCTAATGATGCCACGTCACCTCGGTTACTGTGGATAAACTCGCGTTAGTTCGGAACCTAGTTCGAATTTCAAATTCAAAATCGAGCAAACAATAAAAGTTTTCAAATATTAAAAACTAAATGTTTGGGTGGAGGCGAATAATGCATAGGTAATTATGGTGGAGAAACCACACCTTTATAAAATGTTTAAATAATCTAAAATGAATAAAACAGTAGCAAAACCGATATTTAAATGCTTTTATAAATAAATAAAATACTAAACTAAACTGTCTTGGGATAAAACCTTTTGTGGCAGTGGGTTTCATGGTATTAGTAATTTAGGGATCATTTTAATATTAAGTAAAAAGTAAACTTAAAAGAAAAGAAAACACAAAAACAGAAGAAAAAAAAGGAAAAGAATCCCCCCCCCCCAGGCCAACTGGGCCTT
>NC_041386.1:218103679-218109128 GCF_002162155.2 Triticum dicoccoides | reverse complement strand
GGTCGTCGGAGCCAGGCCGCACGCCCGCTGCCCCGCGGCGCCTCGTCGGGCTGGCGCTCGTCGCCCGACCCACCCGGCGCCCGTAACCGTGCGCCCGCTAAGGCACTTAGGCCAATGACATGTGGGGTCCCACACCCCACGCCCTAGAATGTTTAAAAAAAACATAAGAAAAATAATATATAAAATAAAATTAATAATAATTGAATTATTTAATTAATTGTTTACTTAATTAATTAATTTAATTAATCTTGTTTAGATTAACCTAATCATTTAGTTAGACTAACTAAACTTGATTAGTTAGTCTTAGCCTATGGCATGCAGGACCCACATGTCAGGTTGACCAGTCAACTCTGTTGACTGCTGACGTCAGCATGACCTCATGCTGATGTCATTAATCCATTTTTCGAATTAATTTAAATAATTAATTAAATTCAAGAAATTCATAAAATCTTTAGAAAATCATAACTTTTAATCCGTAACTTGGATTAAATTATTTTCAACATGAAAGTTTCCCAAAACGACGTGACGAATCCGGATACACAGTCCGTTCGTCCGCCACGCACCCCTAACATATCAAACTCGCAACTTTCCCCCTCCGGCTCCTCTGCCCGAAAACACGAAACACCGGGGATATTTTCCCGGATGTTTCCCCCTTCACCGGTATCGCCCATCCCTACATTAGGTCACCCCTAGCACAACGTATTGCCGCGTCTTGCTTTGTGTTACATTTGATTGCTCCATTATTTATTGTGTTCTCCCTCCGTTACTCCTTTCCGGTAGACTCCGAGACCGATGCTGATGCCCCTGTGGTCGACTACGTCACCGACGACCCCTCTCTCTTGCCAGAGCAACCAGGCAAGCCCCCCCTTTGATCACCAGATATCGCCTACTCTTCTCTATACTGCTTGCATTAGAGTAGTGTAGCATGTTACTGCTTTCAGTTAATCCTATACTGCTGCATAGCCTGTCCTTGCTACTACTGTTGTTACCTTTACCTGCTATCCTACTGCTTAGTATAGGATGCTAGTGTTCCATCAGTGGCCCTACACTCTTGTCCGTCTGCCATGCTATACTACTGGGCTGTGATCACTTCGGGAGGTGATCACGGGCATATACTATATACTTTACACTGTTACATTACGTGTGATACTGTTCGGAGAAGGGGGCTGAAGGGGCAGGTGGCTCCATCCCGGTAGAGGTGGGCCTGGGTTCCCGACGGCCCCCCGACTGTTACTTTGTGGCGGAGCGACAGGGCAGGTTGAGACCACCTAGGAGACAGGTGGGCCTGGCCCTGTTCGGCGTTCGCGGATACTTAACACGCTTAACGAGATCTTGGTATTTGATCTGAGTCTGGCCATTTGGTCTATACGCACTAACCATCTACGCGGGAGTAGTTATGGGTATTCCGGCGTCGTGGTATCAGCCGAAGCCTTCTTAACGTCAGCGACTGAGTGGCGCGCGCCGGGTTGGACTGCGTTAACACAACTTCCTTTGTAATGGAGGTTGCTAGGTCTGCTCACCGGCCGCGTACGCAACGTGCAGGTGTGCAATGGGCGATGGGCCCAGACCCCTGCGCGCATAGGATTTAGACCGGCGTGCTGACCTCTCTGTTGTGCCTAGGTGGGGCTGCGACGTGTTGATCTTCCGAGGCCGGGCATGACCCAGGAAAGTGTGTCCGGCCAAATGGGATCGAGCGTGTTGGGTTATGTGGTGCACCCCTGCAGGGAAGTTAATCTATTCGAATAGCCGTGATCTTCGGTAACAGGACGACTTGGAGTTGTACCTTGACCTTATGACAACTAGAACCGGATACTTAATAAAACACACCCTTCCAAGTTCCACAGACAACCCGGTGATCGCTTTTCTACAGGGCGACGAGGAGAGGATCGCCGGTAGGATTATGCTATGCGATGCGACTGGAGATGCTACTTGGAGATGCTATTTGGAGATGCTACTTGGAGGACTTCAATCTACCCTCTTCTACATGCTGTAAGGCGGAGGCTGCCAGAAGCGTAGTCTTCGACAGGATTAGCTATCCCCCCTCTTATTCTGGCATTCTGCAGTTCAGTCCACTGATATGGCCTCCTTACACATATACCCATGCATATGTAGTGTAGCTCCTTGCTTGCGAGTACTTTGGATGAGTACTCACGGTTGCTTTTCTCCCTCTTTTCCCCATTTCCCTTCTACCTGGTTGTCGCAACCAGATGCCGGAGCCCAGGAGCCAGACGCCACCGTCGACGACGACTACTACACTGGAGGAGCCTACTACTACGTGCAGGCTGCTGACGATGACCAGGAGTAGTTTAGGAGGATCCCAGGCAGGAGGCTTGCGCCTCTTTCGATCTGTATCCCAGTTTGTGCTAGCCATCTTATGGCAACTTGTTTAACTTATGTCTGTACTCAGATATTGTTGCTTCCGCTGACTCGTCTATGATCGAGCACTTGTATTCGAGCCCTCGAGGCCCCTGGCTTGTATTATGATGCTTGTATGACTTATTTATGTTTTAGAGTTGTGTTGTGATATCTTCCCGTGAGTCCCTGATCTTGATCGTACACATTTGCGTGTATGATTAGTGTACGATTAAATCGGGGGCGTCACAAGTTGGTATCAGAGCCGACTACCTGTAGGAATCCCCCTTCCACACTCCTTGACCGAAGTCGAGTCTAGACGTTGCAAAAACTTTTACTAACATGGCTTTGTGTCTTACGGGCACACGTCGCCATTGGGTGGTAGTAGGATCTTTTACTCCTCGACCTTTACTCTGGGACTCTGATCTCTCCTCTATTCGGGTTAAATGAAGTTTACTAAATCTAACATTAGGATCTCGTTATCACTTTCACCCGAAGAGCCCCTTATTATTAATGATCGTCTGCTGCACCAGAAGACCCTGAAGATACTCTCCGCTGTTAACCCGAGAACTTGTGTACATCGCGTTTGCAATTCACCTTCCACCGCAAACCCTTATGGATAACTACTTGCATTTGTTATTCTTACATTCATCCCCAGTGGTCTTGTTATTACATGATACCCTGAAAAACTCGTCGTTGTTTCGATAATCCCTTGAGCTTACTGCCTTGTTGTTCTTTGTCACTTGAATACCCCTACGGTTAATTCTCGCACTTATCGAGTATCCGCTCATCCCCAGTTGTTCATGTGTTACACAAAAGTCTTCGAAATACCACCCGATATTCCGAAAATCCTCAGCAACCTATTGCCCTAGAATTTCTTGTTTGCTTTCATTATGATTAATCCCATAAGTATAGAAATCTTATTGACATTCCTTGTCATTATCATTTTGAGTCTGTTGACTCAATATGTTGCGAATACACGCAATCATCATTGATCCTTATAAATTACCTTTCCGGCTGAGCTTCCATTCTTTTAACTGGAATTGGTTCTCGACCAATCCAATTGTCGTTGATTGTACCCTAAGGCTATTCAACTTATCCATCCCTAATCAGAGCATTGCTTCTGATCCCTTGTTTTGGAAATCATAATTCCTTTGCATTTAAGCTTTGAATTATTTAGAGGATTCCATAACCTGTTGCATTTGCATTCCTTCCTTTTCTGGTTGAGTATCGGTACTCACATCAGATCCTTTGTGGACCATCAAGTCCTTTGTTGGATTGTTATCCGACAATGTCCTTCACATTTGATCACTTTGTGAGTTCTTCCCCTAATACATAATGCCTTTGTTAAGTTGTATCCTCTGCTTGGCCAACCATGCTCTGCTTTCGGGCTTGTGTTATTTACTCTTGAAACTTGTGGTATATGTTTCTAAGAAGCCCCTATGGGTTGAACATATGCCTTCCCTAAACTGTGTGAACCCGAAAGTTTTCACGAGTCATACTCTTCTAGTGCTTCGCCAGATAAAATTTCAGCACTGCAACTTCATTGAGCACGAGAAGTGAATGAAAGGTTGTGCATTGGAGAAGTGGGAGTCGACCTTGAACTTTGTGTTCATGCCCATGGACGCGACGTATATCCTATCATGGAAGCTTCTTGTAATAAGAACTATTTCCTTGATAACTAACATATGGTATCTGTGAATTGATCCCTTGCAACCGTGGTTCCAACCATGATTGTTCTTCTTTGATTCCATTTCTCGGACGAGTTAAAACAATTGTCTCCTATGGATCAATACGCCAGTCCAACCTTTACTTTGATCTTGTGTCGAGTATTACCCCCCTGATATCTCGAGATTACCATGGAACTGCATAACATCTTATGAGTTCTTCATCAAGTGCTACCTTCCCACTGATTCCAATTTTTCACGGGCTCTGAGTTATTAAACACTCAAAGACACCGATAACTGAACCAAGTCCGCTCTACGGTTCAGCAACTCTTCAGTAAGCTTCTATAAGTACGAGTTTGTACCCGACCACGCCATTCCTAGCCTGTTTGGCTATATCTTTGTCGTGATGATTTTAACTGTGCTACCCGGTCCTTCTTCTCGGAGCACAATTTTCGACGATGAACTAACCTTACGTCGATCCTCATCGTCATATCATTTCGCCTTGAACAACAAGCTTGGTTTCGAGTTTGTGTCATACCCTTGGTTCCAATAACCTTTCACTTCATCATTACTTAGACTTGATGTCGTCGCTGATCGATTACATCTTCATGAACTCTCGCGACAAATGTGTCGTGATCCTCATCAACCTTATGAGTTCTTCCAGGATATCAATTGAATTCATGATGAGAAATACCATCCTTGTCCCTCGATGATTTGAGTTATCATCGGCAACATTCTTGTCTCCCCCCCCCCAACACAAACTTGTTCACAATTTGTGTTGTACCTTGGTTTCCTTGCTATCCAGCAAATGTTCTTCTTTACCTTGGAGTATTACCATCCTTTATGTCAAGAATGTTCTGAGATTTGTTCCACCTCTTGAGAATTCTTGACATAGAAATACTTCTCACCATCACCATTCTTTCTTGGTCCCTGTGTTAATTCCAACAAGTGAACGGTGTTGTTTGGATTCTTTCCTTCTAGCAACCCTATCTCTTTGAAGTTAATGGTCGAAAGTTCATTCTTAGGCTATTGATTATTGCATCACCATTCTGACATTGGTCGTGCAACCCAACCCATATTTCGGGCGCACCTTTCAACCAATGTTTAATTGTGTATGTTTTCCTCGAGCATACTTCCTTATATCATTTGATCTGACAAATGTTATCTCCTTGTTCACTTAATTGTGGACATCCATCTTTTGGGAATCTCGGTGAATTGCCGTTGAGTTCACCAGACACCTCCTTGTCCTCTCCTTGGGTTAATGATGGAGTCTTGATAACGGAAATCACTTCATAGTTCATTTCCCGAGAATCTTACAATGTCATTTCGTCGATATGTGCCGCAGCTTTTCTTCTCGGACATCCTGAGTCTGAGGTATCATGACACCAATCGGATCTGAATCTTGGTCGGATATGATGGTTGGGACATTT
>NC_041386.1:218101945-218103645 GCF_002162155.2 Triticum dicoccoides | reverse complement strand
GGCTGGAGGACCTATCATTATAGATTCCTTTTCAGCAAGGTTATCCGTTCATCCATGGGGAAATTGTAAGACTTATTCTACAAGTTATTCCTGATGGATCCTTCGTGTTTCCAAAGTTTGATCTTCACCTGAAGACCATGTCAATGCTACCTCGAAGCATGTCAATGGTACTCCGATTTTCAACAGGAACATTTGAAGCACGATGCTAAATTTTGTTTATCATTTATCCTAACACCGTTGTATGGGTAATATCATGAGATTCCTCCCCCCCCTTACCTAAAGAGTTGTCTACATTATATCCTGCCATGGATATCATGCTCTGCTTGTCCTTGGGAAGGATATATCCCTGAAATATGTATTTAGACACATTTTCCTTTCCATTGTTCTGTTTAATATGATAATCATATTTTACTTTCCATTGGTTGTTTGAACCTTTCTTGTGATCTATATGATCTAAGCAGCAATATTCTACTGCTTATGTAAACTCCTCGGTGTGCAATTCTGTCAGTAAGACCCTGTTACTATTGTTGATGACATTCCGGTAGCCACCGATGGACGAGAACCTTGCCTATTGGTCCACCTCGTTCAACGAGCAGGAAAGTGGTTCTCTTCGTCCCTCGCCCTTGGTACCAACGTTGATGCCGACATAACTGACTTGGTACTCTCTGACATGCCTTGCTATCATGACCGTGAAAGATGTCACTGCTACTATTAAAAAAACCACATGGTGGGCCCATAACCCACAGTTCCACAGGATCGAAACCTGACTCTCTTGCACCCCCTCTTCCCAAGGTTGTTCCTCGCGTGTGGCCTCGTATGTAATTCACGGGCCACCGTCCCAAGTGATCTATTTTGGTAACAGACGCAATACTCAATCTCATTGCTCTGGACCCCTTTCGCATGTTGTTTCAGACATCGAACAATGGCCTAACCGTTTGAAACTTCTCATGGTACCTTCTTACTTTACTCTCGATATTTTCTTAAGTTCAATTCGAGGGTTACTTCCTACCCCATTCCCTGAGTTATGTACCAGATAGTCAACCTGGTAAGGCCCGCCCTTCCCGAGTCTTCCCCCTTATCCTTTTCGTAAGTACGATGAAGATCCCGAAGAAAGGATGACGACTTCATCATTTTGACCTGAAGCAGAAGTATGAAGGCATCAATATATTGGATTGACCTCTTCGAGGAGAGCAAGCCAGGATGAGAAGACCCGCTATATTCGTTACCAAACCTTCCCCCCTTACTCCCCTCTAAAATCTCGGGACGAGATTTCTTGTAGTGGAGGAGAATTGTGACGCCCGGGTAATTAAGCTACAGTAATCCCCGCTAATGATGCCACGTCACCTCGGTTACTGTGGATAAACTCGCGTTAGTTCGGAACCTAGTTCGAATTTCAAATTCAAAATCGAGCAAACAATAAAAGTTTTCAAATATTAAAAACTAAATGTTTGGGTGGAGGCGAATAATGCATAGGTAATTATGGTGGAGAAACCACACCTTTATAAAATGTTTAAATAATCTAAAATGAATAAAACAGTAGCAAAACCGATATTTAAATGCTTTTATAAATAAATAAAATACTAAACTAAACTGTCTTGGGATAAAACCTTTTGTGGCAGTGGGTTTCATGGTATTACTAATTTAGGGATCATTTTAATATTAAGTAAAAAGTAAACTTAAAAGAAAAGAAAACACAAAAA